>NW_012267289.1:4061912-4171815 GCF_000151885.1 Dipodomys ordii | reverse complement strand
GTGCTCTACCACTCAAGCCATAGCACCACTTCTGTTTTTTTTTTTTTTTTTGGAGGGGGGTGGTCAAAGTTAGTGTTCTACCACTTGAGCTCCACTTCTGGGTTTTCTTTTTTTCCCCTTTGTAGTTAACAGGAGTTTAGTGTCTCCTGCCTAGCCTAGTTCCCAATTTTAATTCTCATATCTCATTCTCCTGAGTAGTTAGGATTACAGATGTGAACCACTGGTGCCTGGCTGATTCTCCTTTTGTGAGCAATGTCAGCTTCATAATAGAATGTGAGTACTCTGACATTATACTGGTTTATTTTTTGGAGGGAAGCACAGTCATCTGATCTTAGTTGCTGATTCTGGAGAGAGGTCATCACAATCCACTTGCTTTGTAAAAAATATGAAATAATATTTTAGCCTAGGAATAATTTAGCAAATTAACAATGTAAATAGCATTACTCAAATTTATGTTAGAAATAGAAATGAAATAGGACCTAGACTTTAAGTGTTTTTCTTATAATGTTCTATAACACATACTCTTTCCTTAAGATAGCATTTTCTTTAAACCTTTTTTCTCTCTCTGAATCTTGAGCAATCTGTGCAAATATACAGTGAATTCATATTGAAGTTCTCTGCAATGATCTTTCTACTGTGACTTAATAATTTCCCATTATGATTATTAAATTGAAATAGAAAAAAATGTGGAGAGACTGGCAAGACTAATGTATCATATAGTCTTAGCCTCACTACCTGTGTGGAAAAATATTAATTAATTCATTCAGAAGCTATTTTCACATCTTATTATGAATATGGAATAAAAATTATGTTAAAATTGAAAGGATGTGTTTAGTGAAGAATTATTATCTTGATTTTATCAGTCAGTGTGTGCTTCATGAGACTGATACCCAAGAATACAGTGCTCATACAATATTTTTGATTCTATAGAAATAAGCTGAAATCATGGACATAAGGTATTTTTATGCTTATTATTTTTTTAAGATTTTTGGGTGGTAGATGGAGAAGCAAATCATAAAAATTGTTGCTCAAGTGCTATGGCTGATAAAACAAATGGGATGTGAGAGCTGTTTGAGATTAACATTACTAGGAGGAAGAGTGAGGCAGTGCAGGGCTGTGATTCATGTTCTGTACTATAACTGTTGGAGCACAGTATCTGACTTTGAATTAAAGGTTTGCCCCTCATTGTCACTATTTTGAACAAATTGCTTATTCACTCTATACCTCAGTTTCCTGGTCTGTAAAATGGGAGTAAATCAAACCCCATGTTATGAGAGTTAGTATAATGTTTCAGTGAAGTTGAGCTTATATCTGAAAATCTATTTGTCTAGTTATCCATCATCTATTTGCCTATCCATCATCCATGTCTAACCAATGCACTTATATAAGTTTAATTAACACTCAATATTAGCTATTATATTGTCAATGTATTAATGATTGCATAGAATAATGCTTTATATAGCTTTAAGAAATCATTTAATAATATTGAGAAATGATTTTTGATACACCAATAACAATTAAACATAGGTAATAGAATGTGATGTTAATTGTATATTAAAATATAAGTTTAACATGTGATCAGCTGGAGCAGTTATCATTTTATGGCAGCCTGATGCCTATGTTATTACTTGAGTGTCAAGCAATAGTATTTGTGCTCTCTCTCTCTCCCTCTCTCCCCCCTCTCTCTTTCTCATTACTTTTCATTGTATTCAGTGAAAAATTCTTATATACAAACACATCATTGTTGATGTGTAGTATATCTTAACATTGAATCAGATGCCAGGTTTGTAGGTTTGTAGGTGAAACCAGGAAAGTAGGATGACCTCCAGTTTTGGATTACCTCAGTTATAAATCTTCAGAGGGATAATTCTTTAGAAATCTTTATCAGCAAGCCCCTTGGGAGTTGCCTATTATCCATGTGACTGAAATAGTAAGCCCCAGCTATTGCTCCATCCTGACTGTAATTGAGAATTAGAATCCAGTAGTAATTAAGCAGATTTATAAATTGTTATAAATATACTCCCCAAGAACCACTGGAGTTACAATGGTAGACACAAAAATAAAGAATTGTCTCAGCAAGGCAAAATTTACTTCTGCACAGAAGGATGTGCAAGCAAGCACATAGGGCCGGCAGTTTGCTCTGGTATTTATTCCTAATGCAGCAGGTCCCACCCCTTTGCTCAGATTAGTTGAACTCAGTTTCACAATCTGCCTGTGAATGACTAGTTTGAATAGAGTAAAATGTATTTACATAAAGTGATTTTGAAATAAGATTAACAAGTTTGACAAGAAATGTACTCTCTACCTTACTTATGTAAATGTAACTCCTCTGTATATCACCTTGACAATAAAATTAAATTAAAAAAAGATTAACAATACACAAATACTATATACCCACACTCTAGGCTACTTCTTGAACAGTCTAGGGGTGTTCATTAATTCCATCTTGAAAGGAAACAAATTTATGACAAAACCTTACATTTCAAAAATCATTTCTTATCCCAAAGCAGTTCCTCTTTTCCATGACAAGAGCCAAGCCTCCAAGTCAAAGTAGGAACTTTCAAGCAATACACCCTGATAGAAAAGACAGTTTTTCTCACACAATGGAGATTTCTAGGGTCTCAGGAATCAGTTTTTCCTGGTCCTGTCCCATGGGCAGAGGAATAAAGGAGAAGCTAACATAAATTGAACAGTTTATAAATATTGTGTAGATTAGATCTTCATATATCTGCCTATGGAAACAAAGGAATAGAAGTTTACATCTTCTGGATATGTAAACATGAGATGTCTGTACAAGAAGATACTGTGTACAAGGATGGTAGTGGTACATGTCAGTACCAAAACATATTGCATATTTAAATCCTCAGTCATTTTCCTTAACTTGAGTTCAAAAATTCTGTTAACCCTGATGCTCCTAGCTAAGCACTGAATATGAGAAAACATCTTTGGGCAATCTGACAAGGTATCAAAGACATTTGTAAAAGTAGTGCTGAGCTGGTGTTCGAAAGTATGCGAAAATTATTTTCTTCTACTGAACCCCCATTGGCAAAGTGCCACCACTCTCTGGATAGAGTTAGAGTGGATACTGGTAAGTGCTGAGACTTGTTTGATGGAATCTGTCTTCTGTATCTCCTTTTATGATATTTTAAAGTTATTTTTCAATGTTTAGTATATACTAGGGTTACAATCAGAGTTTAGTTTAGGAAGGAATACACAAGCCAAGTGTAATGACACATGCATGTAATTCCAACATGTATTAGTCAGATGTAGAAATACAGACATTTAATGTCAGCTTGAGCTACATAACAAGACTCTATTGAAATAAAAAAGAAAAGAAAAAAAAAACAGAATTAGAGACAAGTATGGTAGTTCACGCCTGTAATTCTACCTATTCATGAAACTGAGATCTGTGGCTCGAGTAGTAGACTACTAGTCTTGAACACAAAACATTAGGTACAGCTCCCAGGCCTGGAGTTCAAGCACTAGGGACTGCACAAAGAAACAACAGAAAAAGGGCTGGGAAGGTGGCTCAGTGGTAGAGTGCTTGCCTTGCATGCCTGAGGCCCTGGGTTCGATTCCTAAGCACCACATATGCAAAAAGAAAAAAGCCAGAAGTGGCACTGTGGCTCAAGTGGTAGAGCGCTAGCCTTGAGCTGAAGAGCTGAGTTACAGCGCCCAGGCCCAGAGTTCAGGCCCCACAACCGACAAAAGAAAGAAAGAAAGAAAGGAAGAAAGAAACAACAGAAAAAAAAGAAAGAAAGAAAAGATAATAAAAGAAGAAAAAAGAAATAAAGAAAAAAAGCTGTTTGAAATGGAAATCAAATAGCATAATCTGAGCCTTCATTTTAAATATAAAAAGATACTAAATAAATACTTTAAAAATTTGGTAGGCAGTATATTCCTATATTTAGCCAAATAAAAGTTTGTTTCATTTATATCTCACTGAAACATTTTTGCTGTGTATGTAACACTGAGTATATAGACCCATATAATTTTGCTAAAGAAAAAAAAATCCCTTAAGTTGTAGTGTTTTATTATGAAATCCCTACTTTACCTTCAGTTATTGAATTTTGTATGTGTGATAACCCTAACATATAAAATAAAATACTTGCTGAGTGAAATCAAGAGGAAATTCAATGGAATTGCTTTTGAACTGGGAAAGCTCCTTGAATAACATTTTCATTTGTCATACCACAATAGCAGAACCTAATCCTGTTAAGATCTGGAAGTATTCAAGTCACGTTGCTTTCAGGATCATTTGAGACCTATTTGAATAGTCTTGGCCTGTGTTAAAAGTGTTTAGTCTCCCTCTGTGTACATTAGAGGGATGCTTAGCAACTTGTGGTTGTAATATTCCTGAAACTCTTGAGTTACTGTCAGTGAATATCAATTCAAATTGCATTGGTCTCAAGCTTGATTTATGTTTTTTTTTTTCATTCAGAATAACTAACACATGACTTTCTGGGTTCAGGGAAGCCATAGCAATTCCTTCTTTCTCATTTTCCTGATATACTTCCTCTTACCAATTTTAGAATTTTGGGACAAAGGTAAGTATTCCTTGGAAATATAATTCTGTGAGCTGTACCATTCTCAAGAGCTGGAAAGGGATGTTATTCTATTCTGTTTGAAGTAATCTGAAGACGTTTCATCCAGTCATTTCAGTTGAACCAGAAAGGTTGTGCACGCACACACACACACACACACACACACACACAGAACTATTTATGAAGTGTCCTTACTTGTCCTAAGCCTGCTCAGACTTTATCAGTCAGCATATGTAGATAAAATGACCTTGGAAGAAAGAAAAAGACACTAATGAATTGTCCTATGAATCGCACTTACAATAATTGAAGAGGGATTCATTTTTCACTTACATATTAGTTAAAAGATCAAGTTACAGTTGGGCAAGACCACCTGTAACAGTTGCCTACATGCTTCTAGAATTTATTCATCCTACAAAGGGGGAAGGTTGGTGGATGAGAAACAGAACAATATAACCTAATAAAAGGAACATGAACTCACACTAGGTATTCTAAGACCCTGGTGTTAACTTGAATGAGTCACTTCTCTGATATGAATTTCACCATCAATAAAATAAGAAGTTTCTACTATGTGACTTCAAAGGAGATACATTTCATTTGTATCTTTCAAATATTTATTCCTGCTTTTTGAGAAACTCTGATGGTCACCTTCTGCATATCTGTTTTGTGGGAATATTCCTCACAATAATTTTTGGTGGCTCACTGAAATGTCTAAAAATTAGATTTTTCAAAAGCAGTTCTCCATGGTGATTTAGTGTAATATTATCCTCTTGACCCCAAGCATTTCCATATTAAATGTTTAAATAGATGTGCAGCAATCTTTGTTTTGGGTTCTGAAATAATATTTTCAATTATTTCCCATATACTTCATTTTAGTAAGGCTAAGAAATACTAACTTTACCCCCAAAATATGTCATTACTTTTTTTTTTTACCAGATGTCAATTAATTTTAATTAATAATTAAAAATGAACAAAGAAGATACTTTAAAAAACACTCAAGTTTTGGAATTAAATAACAAAGAAATGGGTTGTGTTTTAAATTCTAGTAAGTAATTCTGTGAGGTATAGGAAAATTTTGTGTGAGAGCTGGCATTGGCAAATCATCTTGTTGTAAAGCAATATGATATATGACACATCCAAAAAGTGCATTAGCACACGCATACAGTGTGATTTTGTTAAGTGTACATTAACAAATGTTTTCAAAATTTGTTAGGAAATTTATTCAGATATGTGTATACATAAATTAGCACCACACTCTTCTCTCTGGGTGCTTTAAAGATACTGGGCTGTACCTATTGAAATGTGTTACAGTTGCGTCAGAACATTCTCTGCTGAAATGCTGTTGTCTTGAGAGCTCTCATGCTGTGTTGTTAATAACAGTAGGATCTTAAACAGAGCTATTACCTCCGCTCTATAAATCACAATTGTTTTAAATCAAAGAACATTAAAATGAGCTAGAGGCCACTAAGGGATTACTGGGTTTAAAAGAGAATTATTTGGTTTTAAAGGAGTAATCTCACTCAGATTTAGGGTGGACCTACTCAGGTACTTTAAAGACTCCTTGCTTTATTGGCAGATAAAGATTTGAATAAAAAATAATGCTATGACAAGAGTAAATGCTATCAAGAGTAAAGAGGAATGCATAATACAGGTACTTAGGACACAAATAAGTTATAGAATCCAACTTTGGAGAATTACAGAAATTGCTAAACTTGTTGATTACTTGAGTTAGTTTATTATTTTGAAATATTTCTCATTGTTGATATAATAATAATTTTGTTTATTGTCAATTAATTGTGAAAAGATACAAGGCCAAAAATCTATTGTGAATTCAGAAGGGCCTAGATGAAAACAATTGCATACTAAAATATTTTATGCGTGTCTGGGAGCTGTGAACCACAGCTTATTTTACCTCTAGGCAATTTCTGGTGCATTTACAAATTTGAAGGCATCAGGGATGCCCAGCCCTTGGAAGGTTTAAACCAGTGCTTCTCAATCTCTTTGCACTATAATAGACTCAGTAGATTAGTTGCTATTTGTTACATGCTATGGGGTATTAAACAGATAAAACAGCACATAGTTATTTTATATGAGTCGTTCTAAAAGCAGATAATGGTTACACCAATAATAAAAGCAGCTACTTAAATGCTTCACCAGTATTGTGGGCTATACACAGTTTCTAGCTGAGTAGTTATAATTTCGCCTATTTTCTCTGGCCAAAGATAGAATCTAATAATCTAGCATTTGAAACTAATGCATTTGTAGCATTTTGAATCTGCTATACTTTTAAGAGTTAAGCATACATTTTGTTCTTTTCTATTTTTAAAAAGCAACTTGCAATCTATCCTGCAATTGTAGATACATTTCATTAGAAATACTACTAATAAATCTTAGATTTGCTTTTGATGATATGGATAGCCATGTAGTCAGATTCATGTGGCATAGGCCAGCTTATATCCCAATTTTTTAAAATAAAAACAGCAGATTTGATTTAAATAGATTAAGCCAAATACAGACAAGCTTCTTTCCAAATATGTAAGATTCTACTATACAGCTAATACTGGGGAAATTGTCTTAGGTTAAAAATATTGGCATACATTGCAAAGATACGCTCATTGATCAGCTTTTGCTCAGAGGGCATTTAGAAAAAAAGACATATGCTCATGTAGCAGCAGTTCAATTCTCAGCATGCTGCCATAATTACATGCTTCAATGTGTGTACTTAATGACAAGAGAGAGAAAACCAGAACTGCTTCAGAGATCATGAGGTTACCTGGTCCATGATCTACCCTTTCCTTCATCCTAAAATATCCATCTATTTTAGAAGAAGATGGAGCTTTTCATAAAGATGGTCTCATGAACAAAATCCCTACTTCATATTTTAAGAAGGCCTTTACTGAAAATCCTCTTTTATGTTTGTATGTATTCATTTGTTTTGCAGTGTTGGGAATGCCAGCATTCCACCATTGAGCATTATTTCCAACACTGTAAGTATATATATTTCCTTGGGATTTGTTTCAATTGGGTATTTGTTTCTTTAGTTGTTAGAAATATGGGTTCTAAATTGACAGGTGACAGGACGGCATTACTGTTCCATGGAAGCTGTGATGAAAGGAAGGAGGTAGTTTATCATTGGGGATCACTCCTTTCCCGTTATTCCTGCTCCCATTCTGACAAACACACTAACAGTTCATAGTGTAGCCCATTGATAGATTATGGTGAAGATCATAGTATGGAAAATACTTTCTTAAATCCTGGAGTTTCTAATGTTATGTTTCATAAATGCTCTTTTTTGGGGGGTGGGGGTCCGGTCGTGGGGCCTGAACTCTGAGTCTGGGCACTGTCCCTCAGCTCTTCAGCTCAAGGCTAGCGCTCTACCACTTGAACCACAGCTCCACTTCCGGCTTTTTTTTCTGCTTATATGGTGCTGAGGAATCAAACCCAGGGCCTCGAGCATGCAAGGCAAACGCTCTACCACTGAGCGCTTCCTAGCCCTCATAAATGCTCTTAATGAAGTATTTTTTTCTTTTTGGTTGGTACTGTTACTGAGTTGAATTAACTGTCAAGCTCATAGAGCTTAGCTTCACATTTCTTTTCTTTTCTTTTCTTTTTTTTGAGGGGGTCCAGTTGTGGGGCCTGAACTATGGGCCCGGGCGCTGTCCCTCAGCTCTTCAGCTCAAGGATAGTGCTCTACCACTTGAGCCACATCGCCACTTCCGGCTTTTTGCTTATGTGGTGCTGAGGAATTGAACCCAGGGCCTCATGCATACAAGGCAAGCGCTTTACCACTGAGCCACCTTCCCAGCCCCTTCAAATTTCTTTACTATGCTCACTTTTTTAAAATGTGATTTTATTTTTGTTGTTAGAAGAGTTTCATGTCCCACAGTGCCTAGTTCAGATCACCTTTATACATGTGGTAATCTTTTTGAACTGCTTAATTTACAGAGGGCCCAAGGCTGTAACATATAATAATATAATTGCTTAGTAGAATTTCAGATATATGGCCATGAGGAGCAAAATCTTTTCTCAAGTTTGAGATAAAATATTTTCCTTTCATATATTAACTTGTCAGTAGGCTGAATGTACAAGGAAGTTCTCTGAGTTTCTCTCCCTTGTTCTGTGGCCTGATCAAATGTTGTATTTAAATAAACTTGGTAGATAAAAAATAATGAGTACAATGGAATATTATGCAGCCATTAGAAATGACAAAATAATGGCATTTGCAGGGAAATGGATGGAGCTAGAAGGAATCATGTTGAGTGAGGTAAGGCAAGAACGAAGAGACAAACGGTACATGGTCTCCCTGATAAGTGGATGCTAAATCTAAAATGTTAGGTGATATGACAAAACTAACAGGACTTAAGAAACAAAGAACTCCCACTCATCTGGTTGAACCACTACTAAATATCCCCACGCTGCTGATCACAAATATGGTATATAACATGTGAACACTGTTATATATTGCAGACTGTGATAGACAATTTGCTCCAGGAAAGTTAGAATGAACTTGTGACTTAGAAATTATGTAATCACTTAATCACAATCAAAAAAAAAGAACCTCTGGGAAGGGAAGGAGGGAGGGGATGATAGGGGGAAAACAATGGAGGGGATAACAATGTTCAAGAGGAAGTATACTCATTACCTCACTCATGTAACTGTAACCCTCTGTATAGTATCTTTACAATTAAAAAAAAAGAAAAGAAAAAAAATAAATAATGAGTAAATAGAAACAATAATGGCCCCAATAGTCAGAATGTGTTGATTATATAATGAATGAATCTTTCAAAAATTACATCTTCCACTACTAATTTAAATAAACTCACTGAAGATAGTACCAGAAAGTCAAATATGAATCAAAATCCAGTGAATTCAGGTTTGAAATGTACTGTTTGTGTTCTGGAAATGTAGCACGATAAATTTTAAATATTAGGAAAAAACAGTCAATATTTTGAAACAAGTGAAAAAATGCTTTGCATAGCTAAATTTTTCCTTGATCTTTTAATTTCTACATTTCAAGACAAAGAACACTTAAAAGTCATAATAATCTTCAAACTGAAAGTCATGAGCCACCAATATCAGCTTCTTATTAGATTCTAATTTCATTATTTCAGCCCAAATCTGTCTCTCCAGTGTAGTAGGAGTTAACTCTGTCCCAAATTCTATCCTGCTTGTTATTTTTCTATGACTTTCATGCTAAGAATAAACTGAAAATTTGTAATTTTTGAAAAAGATCAATGGAAATTAATATATTATCATAAATAAGCATTATTTTCTACCCAGCCCTAGTCATTATTTTGTATGAACTACAACTGATTTTGTGCTAGGAGAGCATAGATAAATAGTTTCAAGAGTTGTATTTCTCTCAAAGCCTAAAATGTTTACTCCATGGCTCTCTGAAATATATTCTTCTTTTTTTGATAGAACAAAAAATGTTTTCAGATTTCTTTATCTCTTGCTTCTCTTTTTAAGTTGAGAATTATCTTCATCTTTCCTTTTATTTTTCTTAACTGATTATAGATTCACATGAAGTCATGAGAAAAAATGATAAATTTAGTGTTTTTTGACCAGTTTTTCTAAGTAAAATCTGTTTTGTAAAACTTTACAGTAGTACGATAGCTAAACTTTTGGTAATGGGTCTAATGAATCTTTTAGAGATAAGATAAAAGAGAGAAAAGGGGTAAGGAAGAAAAAGAAGGAAAGAAAAATAAATATGTGACTAGAGATGTAAACCAGATTACATGGCTAGAACATATAATTGCTATATACAAAATATGAATAAATATTTCCAAATAATTAAAAAAGAAACTGTAGGGGCTGGGGATTTAGCTCAGTGGAAGAGCACTTGCCTGAAAAATGCAAGGCCTTGAGTTGGTCCTCAGCTCTGGAAAATAAAAATTAAAAAAAGGAAACTATGATATAAATAATAAGTTATTTTATACAGTGAAACTTGCCAATGCTGAATAAGTGTGTATTTACTGCCAAAATCTGTGAAAAAGCTATTATTAATTTCAATGGTAAAAAATCTCTAAAACATTGCATGTTTTACATATAAAACAAGTGACTCCTATAACTGAAGAAAAATGAAGTAAGCTACTACATCTGATGATCTTGTGATTTATTCTTTGTGAGTGTTGATTTGGCCATTCACTTGTGAGAATAAGTAATCCATATGTATTTCCTCCCCAAAATATAACTTAGCTATTTGTTATGTTACCAAGCAATAACCTATATTAAAAGAAAAATTGACAACTAAAAATATTAGGTATGTGTATATATACCACATTTTCTTGATCCATTCATCTACTAAGGGGCAGAAAGAATGATATCACCCCATTCATAAGGAAATGGAAAGACTTGGAAAAAATCATATTAAGTGAAGTAAGCCAGACCCAAGAAATATAGGCTCCATGGTTTCCCTCATTTTTGATATTTAGAATACTAAATATTTAGGATAGTCTTAGCAGAGGATCATGGTAGGTCAATAGCTATGTCCATAGGATCATATAAAATGGTGCAAATAGAAATGAACTCCAAGACATGGGAAAAAAACATGTCCTTTTATGGTTGTTGACCTTGTTGTTATCAATATACTGAATGAAGTTCTTTTTTTTATTTTATTTCATTTTTCTTTTTCCCCTTCAGTTTATCCCTGGAAATCACTGATTCTGGTATCCTGAGTCTTGCATATACCTTTATCTGATTTGGGGAAGGGAAGGGGAATAACAGAATGGTGAAACAAGGACACAGGATGACCCAAAGCAACAATGATACTCATGAGACACTATGTTGAAAATGAACTTTACAATTTCGGGGAGGGGTGGAGAAGAGGGGATTAGTAGGAGGAAAACAGAGTGGGTAACAAGGTTTGGCAGAAATGTACTCATTACCTTACTTATGTAACTGTAACCCCTCTGTACAGTGCCTTTACAATAAAATAAAAGAAAAAGTAGCTATAAAAGAACTTTGTGAACCATACACATTTTTTAGATTTCTTAATTATTTTGATGAACCAATAATTGTTATATTCTTTTTGACTTAGCAGAATAGGTAAATTTCTAGAGAGTTAACTTTTCATTTATTTTGTCTTTGTTATAACTTTTTGCTAACCAGAATTTTTAACTTTTTGATTAGTGTTATATTTTCCTAATTTGTCATTCACTTCAACTCAGTTAAATTAGTTTTAATTTTGAAAGTGGTCCACACACAATATAATAGAATTAGGATTAAGAGAATCACAAATATAATTAAAAGAATTACAAATAAAATAGGATTAGTTCATATTTCCCTCCATATGTACACTAACTGATTATAATCTGAACTGTACATCATCTAAATTTTACAAATTCTCACACCTATTTGCTTCTTTTTTTTTTTTAGGGTTGCATTCCAGCTTTCACACTTACTTATTTTTTCACATTAAACCCTTCTAGCTATTAATGGCTATTCATCCTTGGTCTCTTCCTCATTTTCCTCTTTTCCTCTTTTTTCTTCTCCTTGTCTTCAACTTGGACAGATACCTCTGTGAGGTTACTCAGAATGAATATAGGAAAGTTTCTCAGTTAAAAAAATATGAAAGCGAGATCCATCTAGTGGACAAAACATTGTATCACATAATAATCAGCTTTTACTTTATTTTTGTGCATGTATATAGACATACATAGATACTTACATGTAACACTTAAAATACATCAGGGAATATTTTCTTCTAAAGTAACAATTATAGTTATCCATTCATCACTCAGATTTGGCTCTTCTGTGAAGTCAAACACAGATCCACACAAAACCCTTATAGCCTGCTTCAAAATTATTAATCTTAACTCGTGAAAAAAATCATTCAGTATTCACTTACCCATGTATGTTTACAGTATTTTCCACAAGATTGTTGCTCTATTTATAGGGAATATCGATATAATTTGGTAATTCTGTAATAGTCTTTTCCAAATGTAATATCTCTGTTTCCTGGTCATTGACAAACGGGGAGGAAACTACCGGTTAAGTCATGTTTTCATTTCAGAAAGCTATTATTCAAAATGCAATGAAACCTCCTCAAAATTTTGTTTGGTAGGTGAGTTGAGTTTCTCTGTCATAGTAGACAAATAGAGCATGCTAGCAACTTGCCCATATATGGAAAATACATGAGGGCCACATTCTTATTTTCTTCTCATGAATGGAATATCTGCTGGAAACAATGGTTAAACAAGAGAAAGGAATACACAATTCCAAACACTGGATCTATTTAATATTCAAAATCTATTCAGTAGACATAGTACCTAAACAATGGATAAATGGAAATGAATTAAGAAACACAAAGAGAACAGAATTGGAAGCAATCCAAGTCAAAGTCAAATGAGGGGAAAAAACAGTTTATAGGTAGATAAAATTTCTCTTTTAGTGAAACCATGAAATGTACCTCCTGGTTTCATTTACATTAATCTTTATTACAAGTATTTTTGTGTCATGAAAAACATTTTTATTCCATTTCAGTGAAATCTTTGAAATGTAAACTGTTAGGTATCTGTAGACTCTTCTAGAATGCACAGCTGGAAAAACAAGGATACTTAAACCCTCAAATGGTTTGGGTTTATTTCAAGGTTTTGTTCTTGGCTTTATTATGCGTGCATGAAAAAAGTTGCCCTTGACCTCTAAATTTAAGAATAACAATTTAAAACTTCCAAATAGCTAGGCAGTTTGTTGCTGTATATGTAATATAGGTTTTATACATTAAAAATTGAATAGCTTAAATGGATGACTAGAAATGCATACATTGCTGAATATTAATATCTAGATCTTTCCCTATGAAAGTACAATTTAGTCCTAATCCTGTATGTTTTTTTACAATTGCATCTGAAGTACATAGTTGAAAGGTGATACATTTTGAACCAATATTCCTCTGTATAGTTTACAAATGAATGCTTTATTTATTTAATACATTTCCTTACATCAAGATAGCATAAAAAGAATGTTTGTGCATAAATATTCATATGGTAATAATTTTTAAAATAAGATTAGCCCCTGTAACCATGTAAATCAAACCTGGCAGCTGATGCTTGGTCTTTAGGGAAGACCTAAAAATTATGATTGCAAACTATGATGAGTAACTGAACCCCAAATGACCCCTGGCACAACAAGATATAAAGTCAGGTAAAGAAGGAATTACTAATAATTTTGTTTCCTGGTTGTCTACAAGATGACAACAAATTTTATTTTTGGAATAGTTTCATGCATATCTATTTTTAATAAGTTTTATATTGTGAAAATACTGTACATAGGGGTTAGAGTTACATGAGGAAGATGAGTACGTTTCTTATCAAGCATTGTTGTCTCTTTTTTTTTTTTCCCTTACCATCCCTTGCCTATCTATTTTCTTAGCTTGATTCTTTTCCTCCCTCATGAAATCACGGGTGACCTAAAAACGAAGTTTGAAAATGTCTTTTTTGAGTTAGGACATTTGTCTTTTTCTAAATGTCTTGTGCTCCTAAATCAGATATTACTCTAACTTCTGTAATGAGGGAAGATTAACAGGAAATATCAACTACTATAAATTTCCTATTTTTACCACCATTTTATTTAATCATAAATAATTAAGGAAACTTTTCTAGAAATCTGTTTGATGGACTCAAGAGAAAATTATTTGAAAAATTTAAGAGCTGTGATTTCCAAATACCAATATCTTTTTCTTCCCAACTTGGCTTATATTAGCCTTGGTAGAAAATTAATTATTGGGGTTCCATCAAGTGTTTGCTTCAGTTCAGTTATAGTATGGAGCAGGGTAATACAGTTCAGGTATGAATTGTGCTTCTTTTTCTCTTTTCCACCTAACCTTATTCTTTCCCTTCCTTCCTACTTCTCCAGATAAACATCACTGCTTATTAGATCAACAATGACCTTGATAGCCAAAATCATAATCAAACAATTAACAACTGAAAAAGAAGAAAGATAGCTTAGGTTTCACTATGGTTTTTGCTTTGAAATACTTAAGCCTTGAGCGAATAAGAGCATTTGACATTCCAATAAAAATAAATGAGTAGGGGAAAAGCAAAGGAGGAGGTTAACAACGCTCCATAGGAAATGTATGCATTACCTTACTCATGTAACTATAACCCCTCTATAAAGTATTTTTACAATAAAACATATTAAAAATAAATAAATGAAAAGAAAATAATTACCTTTCCCACCAACACTTTCGGTTGGAGAGAAAAGTGGCGGAGAAGGAAATATGACAACAGAGAGTCTGGTAGGAGTGTGGAGATTAGAGAGAAAGGGACATTGTGATCATTGTGTGTCCAGTTAGAGTTCTGAGAGGCCCAGAAACCATAGCCTTCATTGCGATGATTCTGTGGCCCAAATATGTATTGGAAATACCATATTAACAGCAAATAACTAACCCACTTGAAGGGGTCACAGAGTAAGAGTTTCAGTGTGGAGTTCAATGTTTTGGTGATTAAGGACCATACAATTTTGCAGAGATGGAAAGGCAAAGATGTGGCTCCTTACCCATAAGCACTTAGAATAGTTTTAAGTCTCCCCCAACTTAAACCTAACCTCAGAAAAAGATGCAGAAGTTCAAACTGTCAAGATAGTTGTCTGCTACACTGGCAAAATGAGAGCTCAAAATAGCTAATTCATGTTTCAACTAAGTAAAGTATGCATCTTCTACATCAAGTTTGTCCACACTTACTGTACCTAATTTTTGGTTCCCATTAACACCTATGTAAGAAACACCTTGCAGTAAGGGCAGGCATAGTATTATTTATAAAGATGATATCATAAAAAGGGTATCATTTGAAAAAATGAAATATTAATAAGAATACATGGGGAAAATATTTATCAAGTGTGTTTGAAACAAAGGAGAATATATGCAAAGGTATATACAGTAAGAGAATGATGCATTTGGGTAAGACTTTTAGAAAATGTAGTCCCCAAACAACTAGTGTGTAGGGCCATGGTGATGGGTAAAAAGACACAAGTTGAGCTGTAAAATTCTTGTGAAGCGCCATTGCTTTTGCATAGTGGAGAAGAATCTGCCTAAGAAAATTATTCGACAGGGTATTACCAAGAGCAAATCTGGCTCTTTCAGAAATAATTCAGGCAAAGTGAAGTAGAAATAAGAATACAGTCAGAAAGACCTTTGCAAAAGCTGATGAGAAATTACTAGGGCTTAAACCATGGAGTGAGGCTAGATGGCAGATTGAAATTTCCTTGGCTTGAAGAATTGATGGGATGTGGCTAACTAGACATGAGTTATGAAGGAGAGGTTGATGATAGCTCCCAGTTTCTGAGTGGTATGTTGGTATCATTGATCTGGGAAGATAAGGACGAATGGGAAAATATATACAGAGATGACCAGTTGACCACTAGATGGCCACTGACCATTTGGTCTCTGTTAAGATTTCCGAATTGATGAAAAGTAGGGACATTCCACAGCATTAAAAACATGCTTGAAGAAATTTAATTGACACTTTCCAGGCTGTTCATTCTTCCCTATTCCTTCCTATTTCTCTACCATTTTCCTTCTTTAGCCTGAGAACAAACCACAGAATGTAGCATTCTTAGTGATGCTCAGGTTTGACATCATCTCTGAATTTGACTTTACATTTGGTCTCAATCTGTCTTCTATTGCTCTTTTTATTGATTTAATTTTGGAATCTTGAAAATAATTCCATAACTCTTGCCTCAGAATAATTTAAACTTGTTCTGCCCTATGGTAGGAAATAGGCCATGAATCATCCCAGCAGAACAGAAATTATAGAGTAGGAGACAATGTATTTCCACATACCTTTCCAATAGACCAAGCTAGCATTAATTCATCACCTGAGCAGGTCTCAGTTGTGTAAAAGTCATACTGATGTTATTAATTGTCAGATATGGCAATTGCTCTGATTTTCAATTCTATCTACAAAACAGAGATTCCTGTATTTTAAGCTCATTTTGTGAGACTTGCCTAAATAAACTAATTTAATCCTCCTCACATGATGAAGTAGCAACTGTTATTACTCATATGATAGTGATAAAGAAAGACATGAAAATTATTTAATATCACACAAAGATATGGATTCAAAATCCAAGTAGTCTGTCTCCTGAGTCCTTCCTCTTATTCAATAAATGAGGTGAATTTGCTTCAATTTTCTATTGCTGCTCTAAAAACTTCAGCATAACACTATTGATTTCCAGTACCACAAATTGGAAATAAGAAGCTTACTAGGGCTTTTGTATGGTGTCAAAGAAACAAGGCCACATTTGTTCTATAGATTGTAAACAAGACTATATCCCTTTTTTTAAAAATTGTTTTGCTTCTATAAACCATCTTCAATGTTTACCTAGTTGCCTCTTTCACCATCTTAGGAGTAAGGAGTGTAGTCTCTTCAAATTTCTTCTAACTCTGATCCTCTTAAACTCTTCTTAGATATGTTTATGATTAAAGTAGGCTCACATAGGTCAATGAGGACAATTTATCCACATCAAGGTCATCAATCACGTCAGTAAAGTCTCTTGCCACCTAAGGTATGTACCAATAGGCTTCAGGATTTAGATGTACCGCTGGAGAAGTACTATGCTCTTATATCGTGTTATCTTGATGTTTTTATACTGGGTGGGAATATTTTTTCCTTAAGAAATTGCAATATTAGCTTTCTGATTTTCCGCAACCACTTTCTCTAAAAATAATATTCTCCATTATATTCACAGAGAGAAACAGAAAGGGAGAGAGCGGGGGCAGGCAGGGAGACAGAAACAGAGATACTAGAAAGAAACACCACTTGTCCACTCATACACAGTGTTTTTCAAATGTGGATAAAGGAAGGTACAGTAAACATATGAAATCATGTTAATGGTGAGAAATGGCATTTCACAATGTTTAGGACATTTGCTGTTGCCTGAATAACCAGAAACTGCAGTCAGCAAGAAGTGTGGAAGAAAGAAAACCATTCCTTTGACTGTTTTATCCGCATATGTTTTTCATATCATATCCTGGCAGACAGTTTGGTTTATTTATTTTACAGTGTTACACTTTCCAAAGAATTTAAACTGATGAATCTGCATTGAAACTGGTTCAAAATGATGATTTCTAGTTCTTCTGATCCTAGTGTATTCTCAACAAATATGTAGAATGATACCAAATAAATAATGGTTGGAAGTCATTCATGTTCCATTCCAGAATCCCTGCTTGTGTCAGGTGTAAAAAGATATGTCAGGAATTATGCCGTAACCTTTTCAGGTGGCATAGGGTTATAAGTGTCTAGTTGAGAAATCGTTGGCAAGTTACCAAGGTCATACATTCCATGGCCTTTGTTTCGCAATAAATACAGAGTACTTCTTTTCTATTGGCTTTCAGAAATTTTTCATAGTCTTACTGAGTTTCCATATAGAAGACATCATATAATGCTGTGTTTAAATAAAGCTGGTAATCTTAGGTGTTTTAATAAACATTGTTTTAAGCTTTTCTTCTTCTTAAGACTATTTAAAGAAACCTTAAGTGTTAGATCCTTTGGGCTCTCTTTAGGTAAAAGAGGTGAGATGAATATGCATTTGAGTCATTTTGATTATAGCATTTCTTTGAATGGTCTGCAATTCTGAAGGTTTCATTTATTAGCATTTTCATTCTTCTGATGTACACCCTACTTGAATTATCCAGAAATATCAGAAGCCATTTTTTCTTTCTTTTGTTACCCTTAGTACTTTTAAAATAAAATGGAGCTTTTTGTAAATGGATTCACCTTGTTCTGTCTATCTAGCAAATAACTATGATCTTTTAGTTTTTTGTTTTTGTTTTTTTTGGGGGAGTCTGGTTGTGGGGCCTGAACTCTGGGCCTAGGCGCTGTCCCTCAGCTCTTCAGCTCAAGACTAGCACTCTACCACTTGAGCCACAGCGCCACTTCCGCCTTTTTTCTTTTTGCATATGTGGTGCTGAGGAATTGAACCCAGAGTCTCAGACATGCAAGGCAAGCTCTCTACCACTGAGCCACCTTCCCAGCCCCAGGTTCATGATTTTTTAAACTCTAGAATCTACTCATTTATTATGATAAGGTGAGAATTTATAGATGAAGAATTCTTATACATGCTCACTTGCTAAATATTTGGGAAAACAGCATAACAGATCTGCCAGAGACTCCTCTATCTTGATATGGCACAGCAGATTCTCCACATTCATGGGTAAAACAGACCAACTTTCATTTGAGGTGGTCATTCACAAAAAGGTAATTTGTTGTCTTTATCTCAAAAGTGCTTAAAGATAGATCTTAAATCCAGCTAAAAGAACATCTTTTTAGTTATTTTCTTTTGACAACATTCTAGGGAGTGTATTGATCGTATAGTGTCTAGATCTAGAAAAAGGAAGACAAGTTTTTAACTATTAAGATCCCTACCTAGCTACTTAGGAGGTTGAGATCTGAGGATCACAGTTCATAGCCAGCCCAGGCAGGAAAGTCCATTAGACTCTCATCTCCAATTAACCACCAGAAAGCTGGAAGTGGCACTGTGGCTCAAGTGGTAGAGTGCTAGTCTTGAGCTGAAGAGCAGAGGGACAGTGCCCAGGTCCAGAGTTCAAGCCTCACAAGAGACAAACAAAACAAAGCAACAGAAAAAGAATCCATAGATATTCTTCTTTTGGTTCTTGTTCTACTTGTAGCAAGTAACAGAACCTAATTCTAAAAATACACCATGTTTATTTTAGCTGAAAGGGTAGCATGGGGGGTTCTTGGCCTTTTCTTAACTTCCTTGCCCATCTTGCTCAAATCCAGATGTGTGAGCAGAAAGATTGTGAGCATGGGAAATGAGTGCACTTGAGAGCAGATTTTTGCTAAGTGCTGTCGACTGAGCTATTGGCTGAAGGAAGAAGTGTCTCTAAGTTGTGGTCTGAGGAATAAATTGGGAGGAGGGTTAGAGAGGAAATCCAAGGAGTTGTTGGAAAACATGTTGCTTAGAGCAGAAGGAAGTCTCATACTGATTCTAGACTTTTGGCTTAAGTGGGAAGAAGAACTGGAAGGATTTGTGAGATTTTCTTTCTAAAAAGAGACACTTCTTATTGCAAAATTAGACAACTGAACTGGTGGTGGGCATCAAAAAACTAGATTTGTATCTGAAACCATTTGAGTTATAACTTAATTTCTTCATTATCATTGTGTGTAGCTCTGTATGTTACAATAATGTACATAGGGCAATGCCTTCTGGAGAACATGTCAAAGCCCCTCTGGGTGCTTGCCATCCTGATAATAAACAGCCAGCTAGGCAAATGTTTGTGGATAAAATTCATTATCACCAAGTGAAATGATAGAATTTAATATTATCTAAATTTATTCACAAATGCCAATAGCAAAACCTAGTACAAATGAATCCTGAAATCACTCATCTAGTTAACCAAAGAACTTGAGTTTTTTCCCAGCCATTTACTAATCCAGTCTCCAATTGCCTTTTAAATGCCTACTAAGCACAAGATATTGTAATGGGGATGGAGATAGGTTAGTAGGTTGAAAGAATAGCAACCCTTTCACTTACTATAAAAATGGAAGTCTTCATTGTATTCGTATGTTTGGTAGGTCCTCTGATTCTGAAAATATGCTGTAGGTAACACCACAACTATGCTGACCCAGTCAGCTAGACTTCACTTCATCCACATCTTGACGAGCTACTTCAATGCCTTTGGGACAGGTAACCAAGAACAATAAATGCTGTAAAATTTAAAAACCTGGACCTGTTAAAACCATTTATGCACTTTTCCCTAAAGAAATTCTGGCCTAGAATAATCTGATATCTTCTCTTCTCCTTATTTGTAATTAATTTTGCTAGTTTGCTTACAGAAAAAAATATTTTTCACCTAATTTTATGATACCATTTTATGTATCCAAACTAGAACTTAGTCTATTTTAAAACAAAACTAGAGTTTGCTCTGATTAGTAGTGAAACAAACATACACAGGCAAACACTCCCAGAATAACTTGGAAATGTAAAATAATAGCATACAAACATAGATTGTTTGATATGTGAAATAACAATGACTGTGTTGCTTCTTTATTCTTTCTGTCAAGTTTTGTAAGCATACTTTCAACTGGTCATTTTGTCTTCAGAAGGAATTTAATGTAGCCATAGGTTTTTGGATGCCCCTAAATCTCAAAGAGTTGCCTTCTCTCTGCTATCCTCATTTAGCATTATCCAGGAGGGATTTCAAAGTTCTGCTCATTATTTTTTTGGCTCATCACTCATCTTTATAGGGAATAGCAGAATTCTTGAGCCAAGAAGCCTAGCCTACAGAAGAGGTCAACTTCAGGAGGAGTGAGGTATTTGTTGCTGAAGTCTTTATAGTCCACTAGTGAATGGCCAACAACATGAGGGGGAGAAAATGTGTGACTCTGTACTTCTGCTTATCCAATAGAGTGATCTTGCCAAGATCTGGCCTACTCTGTAGAAGGACGCTGAGAGAGATGGTGCTTTTCACATTGAGTAGTCCGAATGTGCCCTTTCTTAGTCTCTAGAAGAATTCAGAGAGAGGGGGAAATTTTATTTCTCATAAAGAAAATGTGTCTAAGACATACAAAGTATAAAAATTACATTTTTTACTAAAATTGATTAAGTATGAATATCATAATTTACTTAAAACTTGAAAGTAAAAATGATTTCAATCTTTGTAGGCTGATATAGGACACTGAAAATAATGAGTGATTTTTCACTGAGAATTATAGAAAGGTTTTCTTCATATCAGTGTTGCACCTTAATCCATAATAGTTTGGTTGATAAAATTATATGGTATAATCAAAATAATTTTTCTAAGAGTAAAAGTGTCAAATCTTGTCAAAGTTTAAGGTTAAAACTAGGCAATGCTTCATGAAATAGTATTCATGTATGATATTTATTGTTTGCACAATTTATAGACCCAAAATTTAAGTTTTTTGTTATTGCACTGATCTATTAGTGATAAATTTCATTTGCTAAATGTTTACTCAATCACTGATTCAAAAACATTATAAAAGTGTGATAAGCATTGGGGCTACAGCAGGAGCAAAAGAGAATATCTTTGTACAACTAATAATTCTGCAACTAAATACCACATCTCACCTACCATTCATAACAAAGGTATGAAGCAGATAATTATCAACCTGAAGCTTCCAGAAATCAAATGATGCTCCAAGGATGTCTGGCTGTTAGTTAACATTTAGCTTATAAGATCCCTGGTTAGCCTGAGAAAAATGGGAATTTGTAGTGTCTTAGTCAAGTATTGAGTATCAAAATATCCGTCCATAAAAATCTAGGACAGAAAAGGCTGTCTTTCTTCCATTCTATTTCTTTAGCTCCCTTGTCAAAGATTAGGTGGCTATAGGTCTGTGGGTTCATTTCTGGGTTTTCAGTCCTATTCCAGTGGTCCTCAGGTCTGTTTTTGTGCCAGTACCAAGCTGTTTTGATTACTATGGCTTTGTAGTACAGTTTGAAGTTTGGAATTGATATTCCTCCAGCACTGTTCTTTCTACTAAGGATTGTTTTTGCTATTTGGGGTCTTTTATTGTTCCATATGAAATTTTGGGTTGCTTCCTCTATTTCATTGAACAATGAGGTTGGAATGTTGATAGGTATCACATTGAATTTGTACATAGCCTTTGGCAGTATTGCCATCTTCACGATGTTAACCCTCCCAATCCAGGAGCATGGGAGGTTTGTCCGCTTGCTTACTTCTCCTTTAATTTCCTTTTTCAGGTTTTTAAAGTTTACATCATACAGGTTCTTCACCTCTTTTGTTAAGTTAGCTCCTAAGTATTTTATTTTTTGTGGGATTATTACAAATGGAGTTGCTTTCCTAATTTCAGCCCCACTCTTCTCTATATTGGCATACAGGAAAGCCATTGATTTCTGAGGGTTAATTTTGTACTTTGCCAAAGTTTCTGATCAGCTCAAGTAACTTGGGAGTCGCCACGATGGGGTTCTTTACAAGATCATGTCATCTGCAAAGAGGGAGAGTTTTACTTCATCCTTCCCTATTTCGAGAACGGAAGAAAGACAATCTTTTCAGTAAATGGTGCTGGGAAAATTGGCTAAACTCTTGTAGAAAACTAAAGTTAGGTCCGTATATATCACCCTGCACCAGAATCAGCTCCAAATGGATCAAAGACCTCGAAATAAAAGCAGACTCCATGAAAACATTACAGGACGGAATAGGAGAAACTCTAGGGTTTCTTGGCAAGGCCAAAATTTCCTTAATAGAGACCCAGAAACACAACAAATCAAAGAAAGTTTGGACAAATGGGACTACATGAAACTGCAGAGCTTCTGCAAGGCAAAGGACATAGTTAACAAGATCAACAGAAAGCCCACAAATTGGGAGAAGATCTTCACTAGGCATAAAATGGACAAGACTCTCATACCTAAAATATACTTAGAATTCAAAAAACTAAATCCCCCAACAACAAATGCTCAAAGAAACAACTGCCCGATTAGCAAATGGGCTAAAAACTTAAAGAGAGACTTCTCTGAAGAGAAAATAAGAACGGCCAAAGGACACATGAAGAAATGCTCAACCTCTCTCGCCATAAAAGAAATACAAATCAAGACAACGCTGAGATTCCATCTCACCCCAGCTAGAATGGCTATAATCAAGAACTCTTATAACAATAGATGCTGGAAGGGATGTGGCCAAAAGGGAACCCTACTGCATTGTTGGTGGGAGTGTAAACGTTCAACCACTCTGGAAAGCAATATGGAGGTTCCTCAAAAGACTCCACAAGGATCTCCCTTATGACCCAGCAATCTGACTTTTGGGCATTTATCCAAAGGATCACAAATAAGGTCACACCAAAGCTACCAGTACAACCATGTTTATCACAGCATTATTAATATAGCTAAGATATGGAACCAACCCAGATGCCCCTCAGTAGATGAATGGATCAAAAAAATGTGGTATATATTTACAATGGAATTAATTCTATGCCTCCATCAGAAAAAAATGATGTTGCCTCTTTTGTTAGGAAATGGAAAGACTTGGAAAAATCATATTAAGTGAAGTAAGCCAGGCCCAAAGAAATATAGGTCCCATGGTTTCCCTTGTTTGCATTGCCTCTTACATGTCTAGGACAAGCAGAGTAGGTCAAAGGCTATGTATATATGCCCATATGATATAATGTTAAGCAAAATGTACCCCAAGACAGGGACACAAGGGTTACTTTGTTTTTCATTTTTTGTTTTTTGTTTTTGTTTTTACTCTTTTTGCTAGTGTTTTAATGTACTTACAATACGCTATCTGATTCTTTACAATATCAGGGTATGGGGGTGCGGGAGGAGTTGGGGAGGTGGGGAGGGAAGTGATGGTAAAGGGAAAATAAAGGAGGCGTTAACAATGCTCGCTATGAAATGTACTCATTACCCTACTCATGTAACTGTAACTCCTCTGTACAACATCTTTACAATAAAAAATTAATTAAAAAAATCTAGGACAGAAAAGGTATCTTTCATAGTTAATGGCAAGTAAGGATCTGATTAATTGATAAACAACACTTTCTTTTTCCCTAAAATCTGTGTATTTTAATTAAAATATAAATAAATTGAAAAATACACCATTTTATTTTTATTTAATGATTGACCTCTAAATTTGGAAACATGCAACTATCTTAATCTTTTGAGATATTTATTTGTATTTTTGACATTAGTTTTCTGGGTGATAGTTCAAATGTTCATAAAATGTATTTTTAAAATTTTGATAATATTTTAAAACATTATTATGTAAATTATTAAATGGTGAAAATATATTACAGTCAAAAATGAAAAAAAAGCTAGCCATATTTCATGGAAAGAAGAATAAGTTGGAAAATAATATACAGAAACACTGCAATTTTAGTAAAATTGAGTCCATGTGCAATACTGTTTTCCAAAATATAGAAACTGAACCATCTTTTCTGGACATAAATTAAATGCAGAAGAGGAAAATAGTTCTTATTCTACTCCATTTCTCTTTATGGTTTATATAAAACTAATTTTAAAGTCTTTTTATTTTATTGTAATTGCTTACTGACATTAAATAGAAGCACATTTGTGCTTCAAGTATTGTTGATAGTTTTAAAATAACCCTTATATGAAACATATTAATGTAATTGTTTTTTGGAACCCATTCTTTTATGGCCTGGTATTAGATTTGTAATTAGAGAATGTATACTCTCTTAAATAAAATAGAATATAAACATTGAACTAAGTCAGGAAAGGCTTTGCTAAGGTGTAGTAACAAACACCCTTTAATCAGAGAACGACAGAAATTTTGTCCCACACAGCCCATCAGGGAGCACAGCTCCATCTCAAAGCCTCACCCCAGTCACCAAAAGGAAAAGTGACACTGCAGGATTCAAACATTGTATATACAAATCTAGGCCTGTGAATAGTTATGGACACCCCGAATGATTACCCAAAGGATGAATATTTGAGACCATTCAGAGCATACTTGTTTTAAAAGATGGAGATGTTCAGACATGATGTCTCACTGCTGCATTCCGACTATTTGAAACAGAGATAGGAGGACTGAGTGTCACTGCCACGCAAGGAAAACAAATTAGGGAAGGTCTATCTTCAAAACCAAGTCAGAGTAGTGACACATATCTATAATCCCATCCATGAAAGAAACAAGGTAGGAGGAGAGCAATGCAAGGCCAATTTGAACAAAAATTATGAAACTATACAGGAATAAAAAAGTAACTGAAGAAACTGTTTGGAGAAATGGTTCAAGTGGTAGTGCATTTGCCTATCAAGTGTGAGATCCTGAGTTCAAATACTCTAAAAAGAAAAGAGTGGAAACTTATTCTTAGCAAAAGGAATACTGTTCAAGTTGTGTTTCCAAATCAAAGTTTCTTTAATTCATTCTGAAATTTTTATTTAACAGCTTCTCTGTGCTATCCCTGAGGTAGGATCATGCACGTAGAGTCAGAAGAGGATCTTAAAAGACATAGCTGTACTACAAATAAAATGAAGGTGAGACAATAACCTAAGAATATACCTTTACTCATACCATTTACACAGAAGTGATGACTTCAGAATTTCATCTTGGAGGAAAAATGGAGGTTCAGAAGAAAAACAAAGGAGAAAAAATACCATTAAGTGAGCAGAAGAGAGTTATGAAATAGCAATAGATTTTCCTCACAGGAATGGGTGATAAGCTATAAATGAAGGTCTAGTCTGCTAGAAAACAACAGGGATGTTGATATGGAGAGAATATGAAGAAATTTGATTGTCTTTAATGATTGAAGTATGAATTGGGAGGGTCTCTTACTTTCCGTCAAAACTTCAGTGTGTCAATCAATCATTCGCCTCTTCATCAGCACTATGTTCTGAGGTAAGTTGCCTATGTTGTTGAGGGAAAGGCAAGGCTGAGTTCAACTTCTCTGACTCGATTTTGTGGTATTTCAAAGCCTGGGAGAATTAATACATGAACTGACAAGGACAGATCCAGATTCACAGGCCCTAAACAAGATTCAGCAGAGTACGAATGGATCTAAGATTGTGCCACAAGCTTTGCAAGCTCCACTGCATTCCAGAGTCACAGCATAACCCTGCTTACACTTATTATGTATATTTTATTGCAACTACAGTCCTGCTGATAACAAAAAGGGAGTAAGGTTTGGGTTTTCCCCAGTAGGACATTAACCCAGCTTGATGAATTCCCTAACCTAAGGAAAGGTAGAAGTTTCCATTCCATCATATATTCCATCAATTCCCCACACTAGGAGAGTATCCTTGATATTCTTGACAAATGGCAAAGAAGAACATTTTTTAAGGGAATGTTAGTGAAACAAGATGGTGAGACTTATGTGCAGTCTCAGTGCATCTGACTCTCCTTGGTGACCAACATCCAGCAAAGTACTGGTCACTTCTTGTATTGTTATTTTCTTTGGGCCCTTAGCCTTTCCTTATGGTAGACAATTTAATATTAGATCATACACTACTAGCAAATATAATTGAAACTTAAAAGAAAACAAAGAATAACAAAGAAGAGATACATTTTCTACAGCAGCCAATACCCTGGATTACAACAAAGTTTAACTCTGAGCATATGCAAGACATGTCGCCTAGAAACCTACAGCAAAGAGGTTGCCCAGCAACTGGAGATCCCACCAGCTGCCCTTGGACAGAGCTGACGTTGGTGACCATGGTGCTTTGAAAAATACAGCAACACAAGAGAATAGGGAAAGTAACCTAAACAGGCCTAAACAATTTAGCTTTGGATTGATACCTGAGAAAACTTCATGTAGTCCAAATGCTTAATATTCATTGTTTAAGTCTAAGCTTAAAATTTATACTCTTTATGGGAGTTGTACCCCAGTGGTATAGTCAAGAACTGTTCACTTACAATGGTTAATAACCTTCAATAAATGACCAGATTGAAGCTATGCTAAATATATTTTATTAATCTCAATCATAGACTGGCAATCCTAAATATACATAATAATAAGCTTTTCTCTCATTTCACATTAGGAATAAATTTATTTATCTCAGATATCATAGTATCATATTAGTGAAGTTTTCCCTTAGCCAGACAGATTATAATGGGAAAGAAGAAAGGTTATGTCCATAGTACAAAAACTAATGCTAACAATTTTAGCCACATAGGAAATATTTGCTTTAGTTTTCTCATCAGAATGAAGGGAACATTTCAGCCTAGAAAAGTATACTTTTGATAATCTCGTCTAATGATCAATGTGTAGTAAATTGTAAGAAATAGGCAGATGGGAACAGATTCAGCAATATTTGCTACTCTGGGCTTTTCATGGTTATTATGAGCTTTAATGGCTTTCTTGTCGTGTATTTTGAAAGCTAAAGTACTGACGTTAGAGACATCTTATTAATAGGAAAATTGAGCGGGGGAGATTGGAGTACGATCCAAAAGGAGAGCAAAACTATTATTTTTTCCTTTTGTGTTTATGAAATTACATTCTTCCTTTTTTATAATGGAAACTGATAATAATGATAACGATTATTTAACATTTTGGCTTCTTACTCTTTGCCTACACTTTCAATGTAGAGTCCATTTAGTATTCATGGCAACCATAAGAATTTGGTACTATTATCATTTTGAGTTTTGAAGTGAGTGCCTTGAAGGAGAGAATGGTCCAATCCTTAGCTCTGGGGACATAGCTAATAGCTAGAACTGGGGGTGGACCTTAAGCCTGTATGACTCAAGATCCTGACTTGACTTTGTGTTCCAGGCACTACAACAAAGAAAGGAGACAGCTTATCCCTCTATGTGTTGAGTGACAGGATTTTAGGAGAGTAGGATGTAGGGTGTGAGAAAGAGTAAAGGAGCTGAGTTAAATGAACCACAGAGAACATAAATGGTCTCACTGAGGGATGGGAACCATTGCAAATCAGCTTATAAGGCCTGGTACTTGGTGAAAGTTATACAATGATGAAGGAACAGAAGTTTACTTTGCTTGAAATTTGAGGAGTCATTATTTCCTTGCATCATGATTGTAAAGTGATAATTAAGTGTACAAAACCTCAAAGTTCAAATTCTGGCATATGATCTATCTTAAATTTTCTTGACTGTTTTTGAGTAATATTTTAGCTATGTAAAAAAAATCATTTAATTAATTACTGTATCCAAGCTGCTTCTCATATATAACTTAATAATTATCTTAAGTCACCTAACAATTAGAATTAATACTTACAAAAGACAAGTAATTACATTCCATAAAATTGGGCCCATTTAGCTAGGATTTAGAAGTCCTGGTGGAAAACCCTGAGTGGCTGTTAATTGACAGTTTCCATTACAAAATATGAGAAGTATCATGCAAATCTTCCTAAAACCTCAAGAAAACTTGATTGTGTTGATGTTTTTGTCACTGAGGAAGTATCTATTCCATTGATAGGAGAAAATGAAAATTATATTTTGATTTTTCTTTGCCTGTGTTATAGAAGATTCTCAAACAGTTCACGGGCAATTAGACAGTAATGCTATATAGCGTATCTATGGGAATTCAGTAGCTAAAAGTCCTGAATTCCCTTAGGGAGTTTCAGAAATCCATTTGGAGTTTTAGAAATCCAGTGCTGAGTTTTTACATTGTGGTCTCTGGATTAGCATGGCAAGAAGGTATTAAATATTCGATGAGAGAAATCCTTCTGTTGCTCCTACGTTTGCCCACAGTACATTCAACAGCTTAGGTTGTATTGGATGAGATGGTATTTTGTAGAGGCTAGGAGAATTGGGCTCTGTTCTTGTATATTTGGAACTATGGCAATGGGTCAGAATTGAGAATTCAGAGTGTGTGATTCTTAGCAAATTCTTTAACCTGAGCCTCAGTTTCCTCGTGTGTCCAGAGAAATTTTTAAATAATAGCTACGTACTTGACTGTAGGCTGAATATTGTAAATGGGCAACCATTGGTACCATAGGTAACTTACAGTGCTCAATGTGGAAGAAAGATTATCATTGCCCTGAGTATCTTTGTTAAGAAAGCCCAATGAAAACCATAGATTCTCAGTTAAATTTGATTTTTTATGTCCTATGTTATATACTGATAGCATACAAGAAGAAGTAAAAGTTGGAATCTTATCTGCCAAATTTAATGACAGCCCAGTGGGTGATAGGCACTCAGCTTTTGCTTGAATATTCTTGTTAAATAGATGATGCCATGGTACTGAAAATTTAAACTATAAAGGTATTGATTTATTTAAATACGTCAAATTTGCTCACTACTAACTTTAATGACAGAGAAAAGAGCTTGAAGACTTTCAGATGATTGAAATGTTTGTTGGCATGAAAGTGATGGAAAAAACAAAAATTAGCAATGTATTGTAATAATGATCTAAGATATAAATCAATAAAACACTACAGATAACACCATTTGTATGGTAGTACGTAGCAAATGAGTGATACTAAAAAAAATGCCTAGACCCATGGCTTACAGGTCTTTGGAAACATCAAATAGATGTATAATAATGTTATTTCATAAATAGATTGGTTCTAAAATGTTAATTCTCAATTAGGCTGATGACATCCCAATTTCATACATAAATATAAAATTTCAATGTAAAGGATAGATCTTATAAGTGATATTATAAAAGAATATGAGTGAAGTTATTAAAGAATATAAGAAAATAAACAGAGTGTGATCTAATTCAGAAAAGGTGTCTCTAAGGGAGAATCAATGGAGTTGAGATATGAAGAATAAGGGAGGGTATTGGGAAAAGAAAGAGAAAATAATAGCACTAGGAAAAGCAAAGGCAAAGAGCCTGCAATTTAGACACATCTTTTATAATGCCATTTTATTAAGTAATTTTACAATTAAGAAACCAATTTAATTTTTAAGAAAATAATTCTCCATGTGTTATATCTACTATGGATTTTCTGTCCTTTGTGTTTTTTAATATTTTTTATTGTAAAAATACTGTAGTGAGGGGTTACAGTTACATGAGCAAGGTAATGAGTACATTTCCTATTAAGCATTGTTATCTACTCCTTTGTTTTTTCCCTACCATCCCTTCCCTCCCACCTCCACAACTACACTCCCCCGCTCCTCTTTCACCCCCTTCCTGCTTAAATTGTAAAGTTTGTTTTTCAACATAGATCTTGTACATCTTATTGTTACAATGGGTCAACCTGTATCCCTATTTAAGCATTTTGTCTTTGTGTTTTATAAGAGGAATTGGCCTCAATAAAATAAAAAGCTTTTTTGAGTCATTCCCATTCCGTAAGAAATACTGTATAATCTAAATAAGGAATGCTTCACTTTAATGGGCATCATATTTTAATTTGTGAGAAGACAAAATTGCTTTCTAGCAGTTTTTAAATTATATGAGCATATGAAAATTCAACTGGCATGCATTATTCAAGAACAAACAATTATCCAGGATTGGTAGAGAAAAAAAGCATGAAATATAATTGAGATTTCTTTATTTTTCTCTTTCAGTTCCTTTCTCTTCTTCTCTCATATAAAAATAAGACACTAATATCAAAAAAAGAGGTAAAGGATTATTTGTTATTTCTATGAATGCCTTAGTAAATCATATATACAAGCTATAACAGTATAAGAACAATAGCTCAAATCATTGTTTTTGATTAAAATAGTCTTACATAATTCAAGTGATTTTAAGTGAAAAACTGATTAATTAAAATGCATACTTTAGATTCATTTTTTGTTATGTATTTTAAAATAAAACAAATTACAAATCATACAAGATCACATCAATTGTTTCTCTTCTTCCTTCTTCTCCTCCTCCTTCTTCTTCTCCTCTTTCTCCTCCTGTTTCTTCTTTTTGTTTCCTTCCTTCCCTCCCTTCCTCCCTTCCTCCCTCCCTCCCTCCCTTCTTTCTTTCTTTCTTTCTTTCTTTCTTTCTTTCTTGCATTTTCTGAAATGGTGAGCAAAATTTACCAAGGAATATTATACATTAGGTACTCTTGTATATTCTCCTGTGAACTATCCTATTCTAGGTATTTTAAGAAAGTCCTTATTGATCTCAGCATAGTAATACTACTGCATCTTTTAATTGCTAGGTACTAAGTATGTTCTATCAGAGGGGATATGTTGTATGTTCTGACTTTCCTATCTTGCTCCTGTGGTCTTGCTCAGGGTTATAAACTCTTTGATGGGGAGAATCCAGTTGTTTGAAATAAATTCCCTATTGGACCAGCTTCCTTACTCTTGTCTAACCATTGCATTTTCCCTAAGCCAAGTTAACAGACACTTACAACCACTTTTTAGCTAATAGTAGGTGAATTATACAGGCATACTAGCCTATTGTTTCTTATTTTTACTTTCTAATTCACAAACCATTTAAGGAACAGAAGACATAATAAAAGAAGACTTCATAAAATACCTCTTAGAGATTCCTTAAAATACACTAAACATAAAACAACTCTATGATCCAGCAATAGCACTCTTGGGCATTTATCCAAAAGACTGAAAATCAGGATATAGTAAAGCATCAGTACAATCACATTCCATGAAGCACTATTCACCATAGCCAAGGTATGAAACAGCCCAGATGCCCCTCAATGGATGAATGGAACCAGAAAATGCAATACATACAAAATGGAATTTTACTCATCCATTGGGAAGAATGAGAGTACATAATTTGCAAAGAAATGGATGGATCTAAAAAATTTTGTGAAGTGAAGTAAATCAGGCCCAAAGAGACAAAGGCTGCATGCTCTCATACATGGATGGTAGATCTAATTTATTAATACACAAAAAAAACAAGTGGGGTTGCATGCACAAACATTAATCGAAGTATGGTATTTCCAGGGGGGAATTCAAATGGTGTAATTCCTTAGAAAAGCCAAGTCACAGCCCAACAAAATGAATACCAGGAAACTGGCACTTGAAATGTGGAGGGGAAATCAAAGGGAAAGGTATAGATGAATGATAAGAGGAAAGGAAGGAGGATGTGTCTTAATATTCTATGCATAATCTACAAAATGGGACAATCGAGGGGAGAGATTGACTTGGGAAGGATGGAGGAGAATAATGAAAGAGGTAGCATTGATGAAGATGCATTATTCTTATAAACTGATTCATTGAATGACCAGCCCTTTTAACAACTGCTTAAAGAGAATAAAAGCTATAATAAAAATAACAGCTATCAAATATGCAAATGTCCACAGGCATAAAAACAGTAGTCTACAACTGAAATATTATTAGAATTTAAATGTTATCTTACTTTTAATATTAGAATTTAAGTGTTATCTTACTTTTATGAATTAGTTAAGTCTCTGCTTCTTTCCTCCTCAACTCTTCCATTTGAAAATTCAAACAACTATGCTGTGAGATTCTATAGTGCTAACAGTTCATGAGTACTTTAGCCCCAGTTTTTTCTCACCCGTAATCATTTTAACAGTCCGAAAATACGTAAAAATCACCTTATTTATTGACTCCAGACAACTACAGTGTTGCACTGATGAGATTCACACGTGTTCCTTTACCCAGCCAACTACTCACATGCTTAGATATGGAGAGAGTTCTTTAATAACATATAACGTCATACTGTATTTTTCATGATGATGATGAAGCAGCAAGAAATTATACTTACATACGTATGTATATGTTTATGTGTTTTTAGTGATATATTCACATTAACACAGAAAAAGAGAGAAGAGGAGGAGGAGGAAGACTAAGAAGAAGAAGTAGGAGGAGAACGAGGAGGGAAAAAAAAAGGGCACTGGTGTCTCACACCTGTAATCTTAGCTATTCTGCCTAAGTGTATAGAAGAGCACGATCCACCTATGCTCAGCTTGCCATAACTAGGAAAACAGGCTCATGACACCACGTCTAGCTCTTCCTTCAGAAGGATTCTTGGGGACATTTTTTTTTTCTGCCCAGGATGACCTCCAGTGTCAATCTCAACTTCCTCAGCTTCCTGAAGAAGTAGGATTATCCGTATGAGCCACCCTTGTCTGTTTTAAATAGTTAAAGAAAATGTACAATTAAAGGTGATTCCAGTTCCATGTATGTGTGTAGAATTATATTTACATTTATCTTTTCTAAGTTTTCAAACTGTTTTTCTTCATTTTTCCACTTCTCTCTGCTATGTTTTTTACTGTCATGTAGTACTATTTGCTTTGGAATCCTTTGAACATAAATATTTGCATGTTAATTTATACTGACAAACTTGGCAAAGAGATCATCTATGCACAGGGATATTCAAATAAAAATAGATTATACTGCCGGGCACTGGTGGCTCACGCCTGTAATCCTAGCTACTCAGGAGGCTGAGATCTGAGGATTGCGGTTCAAAGCCAGCCCGGGCAGGAGAGACTGTGAGACTCCTATCTCCAATAAACCACCAGGAAACCAGAAGTGGCGCTGTAGCTCAAGTGGTAGAGCGCTCGCCTTGAGCTGAAGAGCTGAGGGACAGCGCTCAGTCACAGAGTTCAAGCCCCATGACCGAAAAAAAAATAGATTATACTTTAAAAATAAGTTTTAAGACAGGACAGTATATACTTTGTGTAGCTATAGTCCTATCTCTGTCTAGAGACAGTTACATAGCACAGAAATTACTTCTTCCTGTTTAAGTCATGAGCTAGTTTTTCCAGTTATGTATTTATTCCATAGCTAATAAGACAGAGCAATTCTATATGTTTTTAATGTTCTGCCAATGAAGATACTACCAAGAACAATAACTATGAAATGAATTACCATATTTTTAAGAGAGAATTTGTCTTTTACCCTGCAGTTTTGTCAGTCTAGGTAAATTTAGACTCCTCAGTAAAGCCTAAATTGGATATGTTGCATGATATATTTCCTTGAATATCCCAGGGTAGATATAGAAATTGATGGGTAATGTAACAACAATTCATTCATTCTGAATTTAATTTGCTTTTATGAGCATATTATGTTTAGAGTCAGAACTGCATCCTGTTCAAACTTGTGTGTGAATCTTAGTGCATAATTTGATATTTATAATCACAGACACTTTTACATATACTTATTTTTAGTTCACTTCTTCAACAAATGCATATTTGGGCTCCATCATCTGTTATTTCTATGGTGTTGAAAGAATTTCTGAACTCTTTGAGTTTTAGTTTCCTCATACATACAATGGAAATAAAATTTGTGTTTGTCTTATAACAGCTGTTAGACTTAAGTAAGTTAACACTTGCAGTGATATTTTTAAATTCTGACACAGAATTCAGTAAGTACTTCCTTCTTTAACTGACCAGGCAATAATGGTGTGGTGATAAACAAAAAAAAGGTAGACTTTTATTTATCGTAGCTGGAAATCTAGTGGGTTCTTAACTGATCTTTAGCATTTCTTCAAGTCTTGTGACCCAAAGCACTGCCAGCCTTTTGTTTTACCTTTTTAGACAGCTCTCACATTTGTGTAGAGAACAACTGGAAATGCAATTTCTGTTTACCTGCAAGGTTGTAGAAATAGGCATGTTTGTAGTGAAGGCCGCAAATCTCTCTCTCTCTCCTCTCTCTCTCTCTCTCTCTCTCTCACACACACACAATCTTTATACAGAACCAATGTCTTCCTCTGGAGCAATGTTTGATTAGGCTTTCCTTCATCTCTCTCTAGAAGACCAAAACTATCTGTACTTAGGATTTCTTCCCTACCTACCTATATAGGTGTCACCTGGTTTTTGTGATATGCATGCCTTTGTAGGAAGTGGAGTTCAGGGAATTAGTGCAAATGCTGTTTCGGCTTCTGTTATTGCTATAGATAGTAAATTCTCTTTTGTTTTGAATGAGTATTTTCCTCCTCCTATCATCCACAAATCTAGCACAAGCTAGCGAGTTAGAATAGTCTCATAATTTTAACATCATTAGGTAGCCCAATAACAAGGAATGTAAAATATATCTTTACAAACACAAAAATGTGTGAATGTGTATACATAGACTCTTATGCATATAAAATGGTGGAGTTCTTATGAAGCCTCATTTGTAGTAAGTTGAAGGGATAGGAATGTTTTATTAATTTGCTGAGTTGATCTTAAAGTTTTTAAATCATAACTGAGCTTTAACACCACCCAATCAAGAATGCTACTAGCCATTGTTGAGAGATCGTGTTTTTTTTTCTCCATTGCATACCATAATCAATGGCAGCATGAATGTATCCTATAAATGTACCACATCTGTATATTTTTAAATAATTATATAATGAGTTTATGAACTTATTAAGGATTCATATTCTTTTAAAAATATGAAAAAAGTAGTTTTGCATAGAAATCCAGTCCACTACTGGACCTGAGTCTTCAGAAATTCTCCTTTACTATATGATTAAGATAGGACAAGCTATGCTATAATATAAAAATTGCACAATTGTGGTGAGTGGCCATAAAAATTTATTTCTTCATTTTACCATTTGGAGTATCTGGAAGCTGGCCTAAGTCATGGCTTTTTCCTTCAAGTGATGACTTGAAAACTGGGACACTTGTATAATGCTGCTTTATCCAGAAGTAAAATGAAAATGGCAACATAGCATACTCAGTTTGTGCACATTTTTATTTCGTTAAGTTAATCTTTTGAGCCGGGCAGATGAGACATACTTGTAATCTCAGCTCAAGTAAAAGCATAAAATTTTAGTTGAAATTTATAAAAAAAGTTAAAAAAAAAACAACAAAGTAAAATACCTGGGTAGAATGGTAGAATACTTCCTTAGCATGTTCAAGGCTCTGAGTTCAATCCTAGTACCACACAATAAATACATTCCTTTGGAGAAAACATCAAGAATGGTAAATGTTTACTCACTGCATTTGCATAACAGATAAATGTTAAAGCATATACTTTCCTTTAGTTTCTATTTTTCTAGGCTGAATATCTTAATTCATATAATCAGCTTCATTCAAAATCACCCTACTACCTTATCATGTTCATTCTTTTCCTCTGAGCATCCTTCAAGTTGTTAATGACACGTTAATAATTGTGTAAGAAGTGAAATCTGTGCCTAAATATCCCATTATTTAAACTCTAGCGATCCCTGGTTCTTCATCTTACATCATCTCCCGAGATTTATAGGACACAAGGAAGCCATTCTAAACAATTCCTCATTCCATTTCGGCCTGTCACTTCTCCTCCATTCAGGCCTCAAGGCTTGAGGCAGGCCTTGCCTCAAGGTAAATAACAACTGTGGAAACTAGAGAAGGAAAACTTCAAATTCCTGGCTTTTAAGCCTTAAAAGCCATACGTGAATACTTGAAAATCAAGTTTTTCTTGCCTTTGATGAGATCTGAACTCTCTAGACTCTTGGAGACAGGTAAGTGCTGTGGAAGAAACCAGAAACCTAGACGTGGGAAAGGTTTAAGAGGTAGGTGGCTCTTTATCCCCGACCCTCTTCTCTCATCTTTATCCTTAGATGTGAAAACGAGCAACAAAAACTAGACAAAATAGTTGTGTCTTTGTTTTCTGGCATGCTAAAAGACTGCAGCTTCCTGAGAATGTTGACAGGAAAAGAGGAAAATAGACATTTCAGTCTATTTTAACCACAAATCATCATTACCCAAATAATTTGAGAAAATCTTGAAGTGACTGAATTGACTAGTGATATACTAAAATTGCTTTTTTTGTGTGTGTTTTCAGTGTGACCAGATGCTGGGACAGAGAATACCTTGAGTCTTAGAATAACGACTGATGGTGCTTCCATGTTTGCAGGACACAGCTTGAAAATACACAAGTACAGACAGTTAGCTCAGGAATGGAAAAGATATTTGAATTGATTTGAGAAGAGCTAAGTTTCAGTTATCATCCTTGTATTTGACTACGTTAGTTTCTCTCTTAGAATACAAAACTATCATCAAATATGTGTATGTATGTGTTTATCATGAATTTCTTATAGACAGAGTGAGGCTATTACATGAGGTAAGAGTTGGTGAAAGGGCTCTGTAACATTTAAGTTGTGAACATATCATCATTGCTGTGCTTTTATTAAGATGCTATGATCCAAACCTTAGACTGAAAGGCAATATAAATGATTCAATGCTGCATTTTGACATTGGGTAGAAGAAGCAGTAGGATTTGGTGGTTCTAAAGAACCACCTGGACAATTTCAAGTACAGAGACCAGAGATTATCCTCTTTCTAATCCAGATAGTAACAATCTGACTGGATCCAGAGACTACACTTTCAGTAGCAATTCTCTAATGATTCTTTTTGCATATTTTCTGAACTTGAAGTAACAATGCTTAATATTATATCTCATATTGCCCAAGAATAGATCTCACATTTGTTATCTCTCCCATCTGTTCACATGAAGTTTCTTGTAGTCTCGGAATATCTGAAGTTGATAATGTTATGACCCTATTATCAAATATTCTAAAATTACTTTTACTTTTTTTAAAAATAAAAAACACAGTTGTTATTATCCATAGAGAACATGATGTGCTTCCAGCAAAAGTAGAAACAGTTCAGTCCCTGAGAATTTAGGAGGTTCAGTTCCATAAAGTTGGCAGCAGACATGTCATTATTTCAGTTGTTCATTTATAAGAAAGAACAAAACTTATATTTGGATATTTGAAGCAAGAGAACTGGGCATGTGTTAAGGCAGCTGAAGAACTGTTTAATCCTGATTTGTTTATTTTTGTGTTTCCTGTCTCCTTGGGAGTTCAACAAAATAGTCTATGCAGAATATAATTTTTTTCTGCTAAAGACCAATAACATTCACAATGTAGATCATTCTTACAGACTTAAGTGATGGTTTTAATTTGTTCAGCTGGTTCAAGGTGGTTGAAAGGGGCCTATGGAGTTTCTTAATGAAATGGACAAAAAAATTTAGAGCTACTTAAATTATGTATCAATAGTCTTCACTCCTCACTTTGAACATAGTAGGCACATTGAATACGAGTGGACTGTGCAAACAAATGCCTGGTTAGATAATGATATCAAATCAGTAAATCACATGGTACCTTTATTTCCTAATCTGTATAATGAAGGTAATAACTACTCTGATCTCCTGAGGTGCCTGAAGAATAGATGAACTAATATATGTAAAGCACTTTCAACTATCCTAGAATATCGTAAGCACTTTAAAGGTTAATTATGATTATTATCATTATCAACACTATTATTATTGTCTCCTCACTCCTTTTGGCATGTTAGATAATCTCAATAAAAGTGCTACACAGACTATCCTACAATATAACATTATTTTATAGCTTAAAAGGATAAAGATGCCTACTAGAGATATATGAAAGTTACTCATCAAAGAAGAGAATGAAAATCTAAAATATCAAATATGTTTTCTGTGTAAAATACATATAAAATATGTTTATCATCTATGTTTTTATTGGATTGAAAGAGACCAAAGCAAGAGCATGAGAAAAACACTGATAAACTGACAATTCCACAGCATTCCGCATTCACAGATCAGACAGAGCTGTTAAATTCAAATTAGGCTCAGCAGGTTTACACTCAATCCTTACCTTTGGTGCTGGATGAGTCACCAGCAAAGTACTTAACTGCTTTTTCCCTCATGGAATTCATCTTTTTATAAAGGAGGTAATTATTGTAATTGAAATGATCAGAGCAACTTAAAGAGCAATAATTCTAATTGCATAGAATCAGGTCTCCAAATATAAAGTGAAGGGAATACAAATTGCAATGCTATAAAGGAAGTCAATTTTCAAACATTAGGAAACCCTGGCTAAGGCAGGTGCTACTTTAAATGGGCTTTGGAAGTAGGTGGAATTTCTTAATATGTTCCAAGCAATGAAAGACATAGAAACAATAATGTTTAGACATCTTCTCCAGTGATCTATGTACAGTTAGAATGAAGGGGTAGCTGGGGTCCAATTAAATTTTAAAATCTGAAGATATATGCATACATCATTTTTTGATCAAACAGAAAAATATGAAAACAGGAAACAGTAACAATAGCAAAAGTTAACGTTTTCCCCCCTTAAAAAGTTACTGGCCTTAAAAGTGATTTTTTTTAAAAAGAACCCTTAAATATATAAGCCATTGTGTGCTTATTAAATGCAATTATTGTAAGAATTGTGATTTTTCTCTCAGGATTCTTGTTGAATACCTCTTGGGCAACGCAAGAGCATAGCTAATGGTGACACTTTGTCCCTAATGCTTGTTGCAAATCTGTTTGGGTTAGCGTCTCTTTTCTGTTTTCTGTCTTCTGAATGACAGCAACATGGACCTTTGGCTTCATTTACTCTAAAATATTTAAATCAAATTATAAAACTAATGTATTAAAAATGAGAAATAAATGCAAACCAGATCCTTCTGGCTGCTGTGATTTATTAGTCCAATTGGTCTTTGTCTGTGGCTAGTTAGACCGGTGGGTTAGAACAAAGTGCTAATGATGCCAAGATCAAGGGCTTTAATCCCCCTGGCCGACTTAACTATGTTCCATTCCATGGACAGAGCCATACTCATACCCAGGCCAGACTTCAAGTGAGTGCATTCCACTTGTCAGAGGCTGACAGAGAGAATGGATTTGAGTCAGTCTGGATCTGTCATTACTACCAAGAGAACAAAAGCACAAATTCAACGTACACCCTGAGGTAATAGCATGTCATTGCTTTCCATGAGAAAAGATGACCCCGTTATACATTTAAGTGATACAGCTTTATGAGTTTGACTAGTAATTAAGCTGTTAACAACATAAGGATAAATAATTATTCCTTAATTTTTTTTTTACTAATTCAGGGCTTTTAAAAAATTTCATTTCATTTTTAAATTTTTAATTACCTATACTTATGGGGTATAATATTTTATTATACATTCATATATATTATATATACATTGTAGGATGATCATACTTAGCTCATCAGCATATATATATATATGTATATATATATATAAAATCTATCATCTTTTTTTCCATCATTATGGGGCTTGAACTCAGGGCCTAGGCACTGTCCTTGAACTCTTTTGCTCAAGTCTAGTGCTCTACCACTTGTGTTATTGAATAATTAATTGGAGATAAGAGTCTCATAGGAACTTTTCTGCCCTGGCTGGCTTTGAACCACAATCCTCAGATATCAGCTTTCTGAGTACCTAGGATTACATGTGTGAGCCACCAGTGCCCAGCCTTCTTATTTCTTATTATGCAGGTTGTTAATTGATATTTTTTAAAAATCTTATTTCACTATTTCCCAAATGGGGTGCTTTTCTTATTAAATATCTACAATATCTGAAAGACTATGGAATCTGCAAACCAAATTACAATTAGAAAGTACACTCAGTAGAGCATGTATTGTCATGTATATGTCTCAGTGATCAATGTAAGTGCTAGAAGGAGGTTGTAGAAAGACAGGTTGGCCTCCCAAGGAGTGAGATGCTGTGTGCCATCAATTACGGTGTCTCTGGTGGATCAACCGGAAATAGCTCGTCTTTTTCTTTTTTTTGCATGGTTTCTCTCATTTGTAATAAGTATAATATGTTTAGAATATTCTTTTTTAACTTTTTTATTGTGAAGATACTGTACAGAGGAGTTACAATTACATGGGCAAAATAATGAGTACATTTCTTATCAAGCATTGTAGCCTCCTCCTTTGTTTTCCCTTCCCATCCCTTCCTATCCTCCCCCCCTTCCACCCAAGCCTCCCCACCCCCCCACAAGTCTTATATTTTAGCAAACAAACCAAACTATATGGATTAAAAATAGCATTGTTAATTGATAGAAATGAAATTCTAGCCACAGCACCTTCAAATGAAACCCTCCACACTCACCATTTACTCTAGTGTAATAACAGAAGAAGAGGAGTTAATAAGAGAAGAAATCACCTTACTATATTATAAAAAATTCAGGAAAAAATGCCTGCAAGAATAATAATTTAATACTTGTGCAAATGTTTCAACATATTTCAGGGTTACCTCTTTCATGTTTCCAGGATGGAAACATAATGCAAAAAGGCATATCTCATACTCAATTTACACATGTCCTACTCCACAGATTGTCCTACTATATTGTTGGATTGTGGCTATACCTCAGACTATGTAAAAAGATTCACAAATTATGGGGGGTTTGGTGGCTACTGGGTTTCAATTCGTGGCATTGTGATTGCGAGAGAAGGGCTTTACCTCCTGAGCCATACTTAGGGCTCTTTCCCTCCCTTGCTCCCTCCCCACCTTTTAAAGGTTTTAGCTGTCCTATAATAACTGTCCTATAATAACATCTTTTAGATATAGAGTATACTTCTAGATATAGAATATACTTTAGCATATTCTATAATTTTCCTAGCTAGGCTTCTGACAGGGATATACACTAATGTTTTGATCTACAACTTAGGTCAGGTTCTATCCCATTAACCTTCTTCCTTTCTTTAACTATTATTATTGTTGTTGTTGTTGTTATTATTGTCTGTCAGTTGTGGTGCTTGAACTTGGGGCTTGGGCACTTCCTGAGCTCTTTTTGTTCAAGGCTAGTGCTCTAGCACTTTGATACATAGCTCTCCGTTTTGGTTTTGAGTAGTTAATTGGAGATAAGAGCCTCATGGGGACTTTTCTGCATGGAGTAGCTTTGAACCCCAATCCTCAGATCTTAAGCCTCTTGAGTAACTAGGATTATAGGTGTGAGCCACCATCACTGGGCACTAGTTTTATTTATATTGTTTGTAAATCGACATTAAGTCTCTGCTTTCTGTCTCATTTAGATATGGGATAAGCAGGAAAAAATTATAAGCACTATACTCATCTTTCAAGTTGATAGCAAAGAATAAGAATAAATGGAAGACACAAGCCCATCATTCCTTGAGTTGATTTAAATTCCCTCCCTGGGAGCCTGCATTATGTTGTCCTACTGAGTGTGATTTAGCATATTTTAATTTAGAGTAGTTTTTAAAGAAGATATTGCTCCTAAATATGAAAACGTACTTCATTTGATGACTGATTGAGCTAAGAAAAGAGAAGTTTTTCCATTTTAGTGATCAGTTCATTTGTTTAGCTCATTATGGGGTACTGGAAAAAGTTTTCTGGGATAAAGAAACATTACTGGGATAAAATATAAATTAAGTATTTAAACTAAAATAATATGGAATACATATGATTTTATTTAGTTTATTTATTAACTTTACAACATCCATGTAGGATGCTTCTTTACTGGAAATATTAGAGACTATGTGGAACATTCTGGTTTTGAGGTTAATCATCTATGTTACATTCATTTAGAGGTGATTTAAAGACTGATAAGAACATAGAGCAGAATGAGAAAGGATCAAACTCAATATTTAAAGATTTGGTAGAAGAGGAGTTGGCAAAGGAGAGTGAGAAAGAATATCTACATTTTAAAAAAGCATTCTAAGACAGGACAATGCTTTGCTGAGATGTCAAGAGGAGAGGAAATTTAAAGAGAGATAATTTACAAGGCCAAAACTCATGGAACGCGAATTTGGATGAGACTGGTATACTAAAAGTTCACATTTGTCAGCGGGTCCATCACTAGTGACCTAAATACATTTTCATGGTAAGATGGAGTAAAATACTAAAGAGAAAAGGAGATAATGAAAAAAAGTGTGTTTTAGGGATTAGAGAAAGTTGGAAAAATAGGAAGAAGAATGTTGGAGAAATAGGAAGATATCTGTTCACAAGGAAGAAAAGCAGTAAAATTGCTAAATATGGAGGACTACTATTTGCAGCAGATAATATGAAGGTCAACTGAATACAGTAGATCTTAATGCTTTATCCGTGAATTTTGACCTCCGATTTTTATTTTTATTCTATTGGTGCCATTGACACTTTTCTTAAAGGTAGGAAGAGTCTTTCCCAGGCTTTGAAGTCAACTTCCTTTAGCCCTCTTCGGCTTTCTTAGGAAAAGATGCAACAAGGATTTCCTCATCTTAGGTCTGCCCCTTCAACCTCCCTTGCCTCAGACACAGTTGTACTCTTTTCCCATTGATGCTGCAACCAAGTACCAGAAACATAGTGTCTTGAAACACTGCACACTCTTTATCTTGTATTTCTGGAGGTCAAAAGTGCACAACATCTTGTTTCTGATGTAAGCAGTGCTGCACTCTATCTGGAGGCTCCACAGGAACCCATTTCTTTTGCTTTTTTAACCTAGAGTTTTTGGCTGTTAAGTATTTTCTATTTTCTAAGCCAGTGATGGCATTTTAGTCTCTTAAAAACAAACAAACAAACAAAACCAGGGGCCAGTAGCTCATACCTGTGGTCCTAGCTACTCAAGCGGCTGAGATCTGAGGATCGCAATAAAGCCAGCCTGGGCAGAAGGGCAGAAAAGTCCCTGTGAGATTCTTATCTTTAATTAACCACTCAAAAGTGGTTAATAAGTGGAGCTAGGCTCAAAATGGTAGAGCACTAGCCTTGAACAAAAAAAGCTCAGAGACAGCACCCAAGGCCTTGAGCTCAAGCCCCACAATTGACAAAAACAAAACAAACATCTTTGCATCAATATGACCCCAAATCCTACCTCCTTTTCAAAGAACCCTTGTGATTACATTGGGCCCACCTAGATAATCAGAATTATCTTCTTCTCCTTAGAACCACTCATAATGGTTTTAGAGGCATAATGAGTTGGTAGGATATTAGCCAATGAGGGAAAGTAGCAGGTACTGAGTTCAAGTCTCATCTTGAACCTAAAAAAAAAGAAAGATCCACTCATAAGTAGACTGAATCCAGCACAATCTAACCTCCCTTTTGCTATGTAAGATAATGGATTTCAAGTAGGATATGGCATCACACACTTGTAATCCCAGCTCTAGGGGGGTTGAAGCAGGAGGCTCACATGATAGAAGTACCCTGAGCTACTTAGTGAGCATGAGACCAGCCTGGGCTTCAAAATGAGATACTATTTCAAAACAAAACAGGAATATAATATATTCAAACACATGCTTGAATTCTATGCGATCAGAATATAGATCTCTTCGGGGGAGTAGGTGTTCCTATTCTGCCTAAAACAACCATGTAATACCCTTCATAGATAAGATGCACATATATTTCCTTATAGTCACAAATCTTAGTGTAGGGTGCATTTTCAGTGGATTAAATTTAGGACAGAGGGATGACCAAGAGCTAGCTCTTGGCTGCTATGGACAGATGAGAAGAGTATTTGATACACAGATTGAGCAATTGAGCAATTGAGCGATCCACTCAAATGTATTATAAGTCATATCATAAATCATATACCACACTTTTTATCCTACTTTTTACCCTAACAACATGAACTAGGGAAATCTCACTTTAATTTACTCCTCTACAGAAAATTTACTTTGGATATTCAGCTCAATAAACTACACCTGAAAATTTGAGACTATTCTGGGAAACTTGGTCAGTATTGAAAATATAGTGACAATGAACCCTTGAATCAGAAGAATTAGGAACATTAAGGGTCTGTTGTGATTTTTTACTATTATTTCAGTGGCTTGGATAAAAGAAGTAGGAAGTAAATGTTATATGGGTAGGATTGGATTCCACATCATAGGAGAATGATGAAGAGTGCTCCAGGATGAGTAGCAAATACTTTGAGAAATTTTAACTCAGACATCCACATAACCAAATTCTAACCTATTACTCTTTTGTACACTTGTACTCTTGGCAGTCAGGTTGCATTTTCCGATCTGAGCATATTACTAATGCTAAATACCCTCCCACGCACACCTATTTTTATAGAATTCTAACAGAAAACCTCTTCTTTTATGTATTTATAAATACATGTTCCCATAAATATGTATGACTATGCTCACATATCTACAATGTTTGTAAGTATACATATGTGTTTATTTAGATAACCTTGCCAAAGGATTATAGGAAGAATTGGTCCAAGGATAAAAAGATAGGGATCTTTGGCTCTAGTTCTGCCACCATCCTCAAACACCCTTTCATTGGATAATCTGCTTGTCTATAAAATGGAATCTTTAAATGATGTGATTCTTTTGATACTTTACTAGTCTAAAATGTTAAATAGCTACCTGGGACAAATGGGTCAGGTACATCTCCCCTCCTACCAGAACTCCACTTTGCTCTTCTTAAGAGAAATTACCTTAATGTTTTAAATGAACCACCGAAAACTGTAGCGTTTCACAAGCTATTCTCTCATGAATGTGCCTGTCTTTCTAGATTTTAATTCTGGGAACAATTTATCTTCAATTTCTCATTTTCTTCTACCATTGTAATACAGAATAAATGGAGATATCAAAAATAACTTATTTGTAGGTCTGTTTTGCCAAACACACCCAGACTGATTTCTGTGCTGTTTTATATTGATGAGTTACGGCTTTGTCACACAAATAAATATTTGTAGTACACTGGGACACATGGATGCTATGACAATGGGGACAAGCATTGACTCTAGTTCTGGCTTCACTTTTCTCATTCAATAAACACAATCTGGCACCTCTTCAATGATAAATATGGGAGGTCACAGAATCAACCAACCTCTGCATGTCTCATGGAGACTAGACTCTCCTTCATGAATGTGGTGGAGAAGGCAGATTGTGAATTCATTATGTTGCAAAACAATTATTTGAAGATATAGTTGGAGGCATTATGTGGAGAGTTGAGGAAAGGCTTCCCTCATACAAACTAGAATCATGGCCTCATGCAGATTTTACCTCTTGCTCCTAAATTGTCTCATCTCACCAAGACTTGTTCATTCTATCACATAATAGAAATGTTGAAACAGAATTTGCCGCATGTTCTGTTGTGACTGTTAATGACTTCATATTTGCTCAGATCCCTTATGAGTTTGTAAGTTCTTCTAATCACTCTATCTTTTCCTTTTTTGTCAATGAATATTTATTAAGCCAAGAATTATATCACTGAGATTCAGAGATAAAATCAACTCTGTTCTCAAGCAGCTAAGGTCATGTTGGGGAGACAAGGAACAATTTCAGATAACATTGTTAAGTAATGGTTAGTATGACAAGGGCAATATCCATGGAGTTCTGGAGCTGCTGAGATGCTTGGAGCTAGTTTCCTTTGTATGTCTTAAAAAATGACTACTTAAACAATAAGGAAGAGAGCAAGTGAAGGAGAGGGTGGTTGTCTATGTTCTTCACATCTATGCATACCTGGGCAGATGGTTCTATAAATGTAGGAGATGGTCACATGCCATGTGCTAGACTGAATGATTAAGAATTGGAACTGCAGACTATAGGGAGTTATGGTGAAGAGTATTTTAAAGAGGGAGTAGACCTCATTACACCACTAGACTTTCAGTGGTTGGAGCAGTAAAAATAGGATTGTAGGGTGCGTGATTGTGACTCACACCTATTACCCTAGTTACTCAGGAGAGTGAGATCTAAGGATATCTATTTGGAATTAGTATGACCACAATCATTTGTGAGACTCTTAACTCCAATTAATCAGCACAAATGTAGAAGTGGAAGTAGAAGTGTGACCCAAGTGGTAGAGCACCAATCTTGAGTGGAGAAAAAGAAACAACAAGCAAACAAATAAAATAATGAGGCCTAGGTTCAACACACACACACACACAAAACCCAATAGGATTGTAAATTGTGAAGAAAGGCTTAGAATGTGTTTGAATTTGAGATCTGGGAATCAGCAAGGATCTTCTTCAGGAGTCTAAGTGAGACATATTGAAAGGATTAAGACTAGAGCAAAAATTTAAGGTGATGGGGGAAGAACGGCAGTAGAAATGTGAAATTTTAGATCTACTGGATACCATAACCAGATGTGAGGACTGTGAGGAGGAGCATCAGAAGATTTTCACATTGTGTATAACTAGAACAACTCGTAGCTGGAGATTTTGGTATCTGGGATGGACATTTGATGAGATGGACCAGACTGGAGATAATGGTAATGGGTTCTTGTGGATCATCTCTATGGAATTGTGTAGAAAGAAGTGGAATAGAGGGGGCTGAAGCACAAAAAGGGCTGTGACCTAGGGGTAAGCATTTAATAAACAACATTCAATATTCAATGGGAGCAACAAGTGAATGAATAAAAGCTACTATGGAGTAGCAAAAGGTCCCCAGAAAATCTATTGCAGTCATATTTATAGAGTGTGCTGGAGTATCTTGTGTGTGTAAAAGCATACATCGGTATGTGTTTGCAAAATATCACTGATAGGTTGGCTGAAAAAATCAAAAACTTATTTTTCAGTTCTGGAAGGTGGAAATTCAATCCAGAATCTATATGAAGTCAGTATTGGTTTTTAGTGAGCCCTTGTTTTCCTGGCTTGTAAATAGGAACTTCACAGGAACTTTTCTTTCTTCTGTGCTAGGCCAGAAAACAGAGGGAGAGGGAAACAGAGAGGGAGAGAGAATGAGGGAGAAAGATGGAGATTGTCTTATAAGGACGTCAATCCTATCTGAGTGGACTCTACCTCATGTCCTCATTGGGCCTATATGACATCTTTAAAGGTCTGTCTTTAGACACAGTCACATGGGTAGGGAGAGCTTAGGCTTCAAAGCATAAACTCTAGGGGAACAAAATTCACTGTAACATCAGTGCATTTGGTTTCAAACAGACTTTTCCTGGGGAGGGAAATAGACTTTTCTGTCTATCACACACTTTGCTGTTCTTCTAAAAGATCAGAGAGCTAGAGTTTGTTCATTGGTAAAATAAATCATATTCTTTTTCTCTCTTTTTATTTTTTGGTCAGTGATGGGGCTTGAACTCTTGGCTTGTGCACTGTTCCTTTGCTCTTCAGCTCAAGGCGAGCATTCTACAGTGTGAGCCACAGCACCACGTCCGGTTTTCTAGTGGTTTATTGGAGAGAAGAGTCTCATGGACTTTCCTGCCCAGGCTGGCTTTGAACCGTGATCCTCAGATCTCAGCCTCTTGAGTAGCTAGGATTTCAGGCCTGAGCCACCAGCGCCCGGCTAAGTCATCTTTTTTCTACAATTGTATCAATGAATATTTATGTGTGTACAGATTTTCTTCCTCCTTTTGGGCAGGGTTAAAAGCTACTTGCAAAGAAATAGGACTTCTATTGACTTCTACTGCGGTATGGAACACAGCGGAAGAAAAAGCCAGAAAGGTACACAACCCACAAAAATGCATGCCATGAAGTTATAAATTCAAAGAGGAGGTTTGCTTGTGTGTGTGTGTGTGGGGGGGGAGGGATACGGTGCATTCTTTGGCATGTACACACTTGCAATCACGTTCACTTTCACCTATGGCTATTTTGGAATGTAGGAACTGATCCTTTATTTTCCGCTCTGTTTTCCCTCTTTGTACACGTGGCCTTCTTTAGATAGGATTGTAGGGTCTGGGTTGATGCTCTTGAAGGAAAAAAAAAAAAGTTGCTGGGAATTGAGAAACCCTAGCCCTGGAGGAGGCCAGGTGATGGGTGTCAGCAGCAGGGTGGGGACCCGCGGACTCCGAGGGCGCGGAATCGTTGACATACCATTCCCCTCCCACCCGCCTCGCACCCGGGCGGAGGGGGGCGGAGAGGTCTGCAAACTTCGCTCCAATCCGCAACCGGCCCTCCCCAGGGTCCCCCTGCCGGGCGACCCGCCCACCGGCTCTCGGAGTTGGGTGAGGGGGAACTTTGCAAAGCAACTCCTCTGAGCCTGGGAAGGCAAAGTGCTCCCCCCCACCCCAGCATTCAACCCCCTCCCAAGCATCCCCCCCCTCCCCATCTCTTGCTCCCGCCTCTGGTCCTGGCCCAGCCGCGATCGGCGGTGATAGGACGAGCCCGGGGCGTGCAGGGTGTAGACGCAAACCAGTGTCCCGGCTCCCCAGGGCTGCCTCACCCCGGGGCCCGGGCAGCGGTGGTGGTTGGCGCTGCCGTGGGTCTCGAGAGCGCGGCCATGCTCCCGCCGTGGCGCGGGCGGCGGCGTCCCGGAGCGGCTGTCTCGTAAAGCACGAAGGCGGAGAGCAGGGAGGGGGAGGTGGCACCCGGAGGGGCTGAAGATGAAGGTGCCCGCGCATGGGCCGCCGCTGATTGCCCACCCCTCCCCAGCTCGCGCCCGGCGCGGAGCCCCAGGCCGCGGAGGACCCGCCTCCGCCGCAGTAGCAGCCGGAGCCGCGACGCGGGCGGCGGCGCAGGCGGCGGCGCCCCTCGCGCCCGCGCGGCCCCAGCTGCCATGAGTTGTGCGGAGGTGATGTATCACCCCCAGCCGCATGGAGCGCCCCAGTATCTGCCCAACCCCGTGGCAGCTGCAACCTGCCCCACAGCCTGCTATCATCCGGCTCCCCAACCTGGCCAGCAGGTGAGTCACCGACCGGGCAGCCGGCCGGGGGCGGGGGCCGAGGGCACCGGGAGTATCGGTCTGGGGCTCCGGCGGTGGCGACGACCGTCCCCGCCGGGATGGGTGGCGCAGACCATGCCCCGGGACCTGCGGGAGCGCCCGTGAGCGCGGACCGCCCGCGGAGGAGAGGCGCGGGGGCTGCGGGCAGCGCGGGGCGGGTGGGGAGTCTTGGAGAGACCGTACCTGCCGGAGGGAGGGGGCCGCGGCGGAGCTGCGCGCACCCCAGCTCCCGGGCGGCTGGCCTTTAGTCACCCCGGCTGTCAGGACTAGGTCTCTGAAGCTCACCCAGGGGCATCTGTTTTAGGACCATGTGAGTAAACTTCCTTTCCAAGCAAATGTTTTCTTTCTTTGGAATGCTGAGAGAGTTCCAGGGCTTTCTGGATTGAAGAGGAGGAAGTGTGTGCGGCCGAGGTGGCCCAGGCTACCTGACCAGTGAGCTCACAGGGTTGACCTTTCCGAGACGTGTAGGGTGGGACAGCGCGTCTGATGTAATCTATAGCAGAAGGTTTCCAGAACTTCTTTTATGGCTGTGGTTTAGAGGCACGGGGGATGCCGGGGCTCTTCATTCATTTCCTCACCCCACCAAAAGACAGTGTTCAGGCTGTGGATCCCATTCAAGAGGTAACCTTGAATCTCTGAATTGTGGGGGCGCCGCCATGCCAGGGGACTGAAAATGTTGTCCGTAAAAACGGATCTGGGGCTAGGTAGGAGATGATGGAGTTACTTTGGAAAGGGCGAGTAAGACTCCAGAAAACTAAAAAACAAGTGCCCTGGGATATTACGGCGGACACAGAGCAAGTGCACCAAAGTTTAGTTAGCCCTGTAATTATATATATATATATATATATATATGCATATATATATTAAAGTATGTTTATGGCAAGGGGCTGTTATGTGCCAAATAGTCTTCCTCAGACTGTGGTGATTAGTGGGTGTTGATTTCATGAAACAACAATAAAAGTAATAATACAACTAGACACACTGAGAAAATTATGATGCACAGAATTGATTGGTTATTCATTTCGTCAGAACTATGTTTTATTTAAACCCTAAGGGTTTGGCCTTGGAATTAACTAGATCTTTGAATCTGGACATTTTCTCAGTCTCTTTCCCTGTGCTTACACGTGTGGTATTACTTTTTGGAAATAACAACCAAAAAAAGTAGGTTTGCTTAAAATGTATTTGGTTGTAAAATTCAGCTGATTCTGAAAGGGTACAGCTAACTTAACTGAGGACCACTGAGAGCACGTAGAGGAAGGAGTCCTACTTTCTTGTGATGATTTATTCATTGATTGTAATATCTAGCAGTTTTATTATTTCAAAGCAAAGTGACTTCTGAGGAGAAGGATAGAAAAGTATTTTGTGATTATGGTCAGTGGAAACAGATAAAAACATTTTGTATAGTTGTTTGCTTTTCTTTGGCATATACCAAATATAAGTAATGAAGAAAGCCACATCAGTTTAATTCAGGCAAGTAAGGCAAAGAAACTGCCGGTATGAGTATTTCTCAGGACTGGATAAAGTATTCTTTCCTTCTTCTCTGATACCTTAGAAGCCTTCAAAATTACCAGTTGGAATGTGGATGAGAATAGGCTCTAAATGTTAAGAAGGATACTTTCCTGTCTTTAAAACAAACAAAAACTAGTAGGAATAAGGTGGCTTATTTGAAAATCTGTGAAATGAGGTTCATAAAAATACCCATCTATTATTTACATTAGTATTGTAATTTTAGCTGAAATTATAATTTCATATAAAAATTATGAATGTCCCATCATAACTTCATTTTCAGTAAGAAATGCCTGCATATACTTAATCTTAGTTTTGCAATAGTACTTAGTCTCAGCCCCCAAATTCCATTCTTTTGCTAAATCCATCAACAAGCTGCAGAATGAACTACAAAAAAAAAAGAAAGAAAGAAAGAAAGAAAAGAAAAGCCTGAATTGTCTACATGGCTCTGTTGCCCAATGATCAACTTTTGCTATATTTGCGCTTCTGTAAACAGCACTTAAGGAGATGTTTGGCTGCGTACAAGGGTAGAGTTGAGAGATGTGTTTGGAAATTTTCGTGTTACTTTCACTAAATTGACTTATTCAAGATTTCTTTCTGTTTTTTCCTTGTGAGGAAACTGTTTGACTACTAGTGGTCAGTAAAATGAACAGAGACTTGACAGTAACTACTGTTCTTTTTACTGTTAGGAGTTTATTTTGATGACCTATATTTTCTCTTTGGAGAAAACAGTAAATCAGGAATTCTTATCAGGCTGACAACATTTTTAGACTATGCAGTGTGTGGGTGAAGTGGGACTAATATTGACTTGGCCCTAATGCAGTCATCTGAGAATACATATTTTGGTTGTTTTTGCATTCCATAAGGTTTTATCATTATTATCCATGAAGATTGTTTTCTCCGTACATGGGAAGTGACCCCTAATAGCATCTTGCCTGGGAGTCAAAAATAAGGGATGTAATTCCTACTGCATTTGAAAAACTGATTTGTTAAGGAGAGAGAAATGAAAAAACAACAGAAATAGTGGGAGAATAGTCAACCAAATTTAAAGTATATTTATAAAATAAATGCAAGAAAAGAGAGTACTATAGTTTTGTACAACTTCTACATTTATTTTTGGTAATATATCCTTCCTTTGATTTTTTCCCCATCTATAGCTCTGAAGTCTTTTGTATGCTTTCTTTTGTGTTTTACAGTGCAGAGGATCAAACTCAGGGTCCCACACATGCCAGGCAGACATTTGCCACTGGGCTCCATCCCCAGCCCTCTATTCCTTATAAGTCAGTGTGTCAAAATTGGTTCATGATGGAATTTAACCATAGGCCTATTTCTCTCTCATAACATGATCATACATGAAATTCTCCTTTGAAATGACATAATCTCATTTTCTACAAAGTTGAAAAGTGAAACTTTTCAATTCAGGTTTTTAATTAAAAATATTATGTGTTGTTATAGGTGAGTAGTAAGCAAATATTTACAAACATAGTAACCTCAGCTATATAAGCTCTAGTGTGTTAGTTAGGCATAGAGTTGGTTAAATGAATAAAAGCAATCTGTAAATACCTGAGTAGCAAATTATGTAGTCCCTGATAATTAACTCCAAGAAATTGTGTGGCCGTGCACAACATAACTGCGTGTTTTATAGAGCCAGGGATTTGTGAGGGATGGTGAGTAACCTAGGCTCGCCTGCATCCACCAGTCCACTTGGTACTGAGCATCTCAGCACATACTCTGAAGGCTGATGCCACTGCTGAACATGTACAGAAAAGTGTTCATATCATGCACTGGTGGCTCATGCCTGAAGTCTTAATTACTCAGGAGGCTGAGATATGAGGAACACAGTTCAAAGCCAGACCAGGCAGGAAAGACCATGAGACTTATCTCATGAATCACTGAAAAACCAGAAGTGGAGCTGTGGCTCAATTGGTAGTACAGTAGCCTTGAGCAAAAATACTTAAGGACAGTGTAGTGCCCAGGCCCTGAGTTCAAACCCCAGAACTGGCACACACACACACACACACACACAAGCACGCACATGCACACACATAGTCACACACGCACAAATAGAGTTCATTTGTATGTGTACCACTGATGGTAAGAACCAGGAGAAAGTATTGAAATATGTGTCAGGAAAAATTGAGGGCCCTAATGTGACATCAAAGATTCCTTTTGTAACCAGTGAATGTCTCCTCTTACTCTGCTGTCAAAATAGTTCCTCATATTCATACTTTTAAAATCAGGAAGATATGTAAAGTCTCCTGAATGCTATAGTTTATATGTAAGATGACATGAGCAGAGAACAATTCCTAAATTCTATATATAGAAGTTATATATAGTAAAGTTTTCTTTACTTTTATTTTTAATAATCACACTTCAACCTTGATATAAGTTAGCACACATTTATGCTGTCCTGTTTGAGAGTAACAGCTGGCTCAATGCACATGCATGCTTTGACTTAAACAATTGGATTTCCCTGTGATGCAGCACTGCAGTTATAAAGTTTGGAAAATTTTCAAACTCTCTGTACTCTGCCACCTTGGTTAAATCATGAAACTTCTCTGAGTATTTGTATGTCATGGGAAAATTCTGGAAAAATTATACTTCAGTCTTTCCATCTACATCTGGCAAAATGAGTGTTCTTAGGGTCGACATAATGAAGATTTCAAAACTGATTGATGGCAAAATTAGGACCTCCAGGTCCCCAACTTCCCAGTGAACCAGGTGCAGAATCTTTCTACCATGCCAGGCAATCTCGCCGAAGGAATTTTTCTTTTTGGCTATTGCAAAATGGACTTATTTTTGTCTTTAGTGCCCCCAATCAACGTTTTTTTGATAAAGAAGATTAATATGAAGTAGATTCTTTGGCCTTGGAGTTTGAGATTCTTTCCAAGTCCTTGGTAGTGTACTTTTTTTTTTAATTGAGGCATTCCAAAGGCCTTTTGCAAGCATTTATATTATGCTAATGACTTTTGCTATCAATGTTGTATCTTTTGTTGATGAAGCAGAATATCCACTTAGTAAATGAACATTTATTTATTTATAAGAAAATACCAGAAGTGATATTGACACTCCCTTTTAAGTGCCACGTATTTTACTGTCTTTATAACGTAAAATTTAATTTCATCAAAGAAGTATAACACAAGTATAACACAAATTATTTTTAGCACACACATTATTTAAGCAGAGGATTTAATTTTTCTTGCAACCATAAAGGAGAACTTGTGTATTTCTAAGGATTGATACAGGACTTGTTTGACAAAGTGCAGTCCCTATAATTCCACAATACACAAATTAACTTGACTCCCAAGTCTTAAAAGCTTACACTCCTTCATAGGTGCAGGTCCCCAGTAACTTCTCAACCAAAAGATTTCAAAACTACAGGAAGTTAAACTTTAAAGTAACTGAAAATTGGCTCTCGCAGCCAAATAGAATAAGAATTACAACAGGACAGGACTGAAAAATCATACACAGTGAAAACATGTTCATCAAGAAACCAATACCATGGCACACACAGTGAGACGAGAAATTTAAGAGAAGGAGCTTTTGGCCAAATGCAAGGAAGTCCTACTCCATCACCATTCGGTAAAGTTTTCCATTTGGCAGAGTTTAAGATGGAGGTGATATGACAAATATTTAGGGAAAGAGGAGTAGCCTTGCTCTCTTGTGCAACATCACTTCAGGCTATTTCAGAAGAGACACTGAGCTGACCATGTTGAACAATATGTATATTTGTCTTATCTTCATTTGTGCAGACACCATTTTCAATGAGGATAAAACAATTAAAGCACTTGAAGCCTATGGCCAATCCTAAAGTAAATTTGTCAGTTTGATTACAGCAATTTTAAAATAAATGTGGATTAATTACTTATTGTGGTGCTTAACTAATTTCATACTCACGTCTCTGTTTCAAGCTAACTTTTGACAAAAATTCTCAAAAGAAATACACCAGTCATAGATAATAATGAAAGGTATTATCTCTAGAAAGTTTCTTTTTTTAAATTTGAGAAATCAACTCTCCGTAAGAGTTGAATTTCAGGCTGTGGTAGAGGCAGTGAGGGTAGTAATTTGGAGCAAAATTCTACCCCCAGCCTTTCAAAACATACCTCTTTAAGCAGCTGTTTTTCTGCTTTGGCTCCTCATTTAAGAAGACCCTGAGAAGTGCCTTGAACCATTAGGCACACAGCTGCTGTTAGAATAACTCGTAAATGCCATATTTAAACATATCTCAGTAGATACCAGATTTATGCTAGTGATTTACTAGTGTGCGCTGAGCTGGGGTAACTGAACTATTTTTCACTTGTCTCCTAATATTGGTAGAGGAAAAAAGTGACCTAATCTCAACAGGTGTCCTTTCTTCTTAAAACTGTTATTATTTTAGGATGCCCAATTGCTTTTCCTTGGAGGATAGAGTAGGAAGACTCTAAAGATATATCCTTTTATGTATCATAACCAGTTTCTAGGAATTGGGCTAGATGGCCCACATCTGGAAATGAGTTAGTGTTCAGTTGTCTGTAGATGAATTTTTGGCTAGGGTTCTGTGAAATCAAAAGAAGTGGCCAATGAAAGAAACAAAATAAAGTGTGAATTTGTCTAAAGCTCCAGTATTTTGCTTATTAGGATATAGAGTTGGATGAGACCACTGAAATAATCCCAATCAAAATACTTCATTTTCAGAAAGGCAAGCTCAGGGCCAAAAGGTTCTTAGACTTGCTCCTAAAATTTGGTGAAATTCTCTTTGCCATTTTCTTTGCTATTTGATTTATTTGTTTGTTTTCTCCTTATATCAGTTATCTCACAGAGCAAAATTCAATTCATGGTTACCTAATGTTCCCTCCCTACTTTCCTCATTTAAAAAATTTGGAATATTAGCTACTTCGAGAAATAACAGTTAATCATTTGGATAAACCATGAGGCTTTCTTTATTTACTGTTTTCTTTCAAATCTTTTCCTAGCTATGCACAGTTTCATTTATGGGATGGAGTATGCTGTTTTTCTTCATATATCCAAATGCTTGCACAATTGGTTACACAAATAAGAATCAATGGGAAGTTGGTTGAATGAATGGATGGATAATTTGAAAGCATCATACCTAAGTCTAGTCACAGGATTATGCACACATACCAGAGATTTATACATCAGAAACTGTTGTTTCATTCAAAGTAGTTGGTTTGAGTAAGAAGACATACTCTAATGATGTGATCATTGCTTAAAACATTTTGGGAATGCAAATTTTGAAATTGCTTCTAAGCCTGTGGCACATTTTTTTTTTTAACTTCATCAAAAGTGGAAAATTTTCATCCATGGAGAGGGTAGGTTTTTTAAAATTATTATTACGACCAGAATCATTTAAAGGCCATGTACACAAAAGTAGCACATCAGATTAAGCAATATTATTTTTGGTTTGCTTCTCTCTACTATTAAAAATTAAAAAAAAAACCCGAGCAGACAAAAACAAACCCAGAATCATGAGGTGTGACTATTTCTTATGAGCTGACTTTGCTCACATTTTCCAAAATAGAATTTCTGGTTGTAGGCATGTGCAGTATGTATCTGATGCCAAGGGGCCAATGTATTTTCAGATGTGTGACTTAGAAAAATCATTACATTTATTAATATCTCACATATCTCTAATATGTTTAAACTAAATTTTAAATGCTATAGCTAACCTTATATATATAATTTTTAAAACTAGACCAATGACAGATAACTTTGTTATAATAGCAGTTTTTACTTACCTTTTGTTAGAAAGGGATGATATCCTTGGGTTTGAATTAGTTTATTCAGCCAAATAATTATCTTATAGAGACTCATTCTCCCTAGTCTATTTATTAGCACATACCTTGTAGTCATATAATTCCTACTTAGATGATCCTTACTCTAGACAACTAGGTTTTGCATATGTAAATTAGGAATCATTTTTTGGTTAATAATTTGTGTGTCAGAGTTAAGTGAAACAAAATATATAAAAGATCTGTGGTGTGTTTTCCAAGAGTATCTTGGAACAACATCTTGGTTTTTTTTGAAGAGTATCTCTCTGAGATATTAAAAAAAATCTGTTGTACAAATAAATTTTTAAAAGTATGATCAAAGAGAAAGGGACTCCTTTTATGGACTTTCTGAGTTTGATGAATTTCCTCTGGGTTAGTGGATTTTCTTTTTTTGAGGTTTAGGATATGTTTTAAACATAAAATAATCATTGCATTTAAAAGAGAGAGCCAGTGGAAATAAAAAAAAGAGTTGTTTCTAAATATCCAATGATTTCAGTGATTCATGAAAATACTTTTGTTTCCTTAAAAAAAAATTCCACATATGTACACTAATCATTTGGCCTTTTCCAGGCTTAACCCTTGGGGAGTTAGTGGTATTTGGCTCTTGTCAGAGAAGTCTCTTTCTGTCTCTCTCTGTCTCTGTCTCTCTATCTCTGTCTGTCTGTCTGTCTCATCAGACAAATCCTTTTCCTGATACATTCCTGCTGCAGTTTGGACCTGGCCAGCCTTCAGGTGGTGGCTTTTGGTTCCCACTATCCTTCATTCTTCTGCTTTATACCTTTGTTATTACCCAACTATAGAGGTTCAATTTAAATATTTACATTCCCAACACATTTATTTTAGCCTAATTACCAATAGCCCTGGTTAAAATAAGAATCTAAAAGTATCAAAAGGGCTCAGTCACTACCTAAAATGATAATTTAAAATTGTATAAGTGTTATAAAATTGAGAACAAGAAGAAAGCAGACACAAAATTTAAATAGCAATTGACTCATGATAACATTCACACCACCCTAATTTTCTTCAGAAACACTTGATAGTTTGTTACTTTCTGATAGCTGTGGTTTGGTAGTTATGGTAAATCATTTGCCTTTTTTTTAATGTGCACTTTTTCTATGTTCTGTATTTATTTGGTATTCACTTTTTGGAATAAAATGTCCTTAGTGTTAGAGTCAAAATCTCAATGCATTAGACCCTAGACTTCCAGAGTCAAGGTAAAAATATAATTTAGTTCTTATTTTTCTTAAAATGAACAATCAGTTAAAAAATACCAAATCTCTCAAATATTTTTTATGGATGTCTTATAAGACTCTAAAGAACTGCTAACAAAACCAAAATAATCAAAATAAGAACCCCATGTTGCTGTTAACTTCGAGGCACACTTTACATTTCATTACTACTGCACCATTGGAACAAATTGTCCCAAGGTGACTTGAGTCTGGAGTTGAGTGAAATGTTGAAGATTGACAGACATAATAAGGGTTTTCTGGTGGTTTATTGGAGATAAGAGTCTCATGGACTTTTCCTGCCCGGGCTGGCTTTGAACTGCAATCCTCAGATCTCAGACTCTTGATTAGCTAGCATTATAGATATGAGCTGCTAGTGCCAAGCAAAATTACGTACTTTTAAAGATTAATTTTTTTACCTAACAACATACACAGTATTCAGAAAATTATTCTGTCTTAAATAGACTGAAATTCTATAGCATAAATTCAATTGCCATCAACTAAAATTTAAGGTATTTTATGACTGCTTTTATTGATCACCATGCTATTTTACTTTAGTATCTGGATTTACACTTCTCAAATCATACACACATATACACACATAAAACTTTATTATATAAGAAATAATTGCTGTTAATTGAGGGTAAAATAAATACTTGGGTTTATAACACAGGCAAGAGTCTTTTTGAAAGAATAAAATTTAAAATTAAACAAATGAAAGAAATATATTTAAAAATATTTATTTAAATATATTTAAAGCAAACTCACAAAGCTGAGCTGGATATAAGAATAACAAATCGGTTTTGTAGGTAATGATGAATCTTGTGGTCAGTGAACCACTGTAGTTCAGTTTTAATTTTCTTAAAATATAAAAGCATTTTTTTCTAATCTCATGGAATATTCAGGAGAAAGTGCTTTCATATACTGTGGCAATATACATTTTGGATAAATATATATACACATGGGGAAACAACACTGTGATTTGATTAATAAATCATACTGGTTTACTTTTATAATGGAATTTAAAACTAGAAGTCATTTAATTCAATCTACTCATTTTATCTGTAACTTATGTTACTATATTTTATTATGGAATTTAAGTATAAATACATTCAAGTATGTATAAAGCAGATTAAATTAATATATGCAGTAATTGCAATCATGTATTAATCAGAAGATATATCACAACACAGGGGTGTATGAATGATCTATTCTTTGACACAAATTTAAAGTGAAAAAGGAGTACATATAATCACAAATAATGTTCCTGAGTTAGTAACCATCTCCTTATAATAGAATTGAAAGTCTCAAAAAAATCTCAAATTTTTATTTCTAGGAGAAACTATGCAACTTATTTGATGATAAATTTATAGTTTTTGGCTATAGATTTAAAAGTTAATAGTTGCCGTATATAATTATAATATGTACGTTATGTGTTTTGATAACATAAGCAACCCTAGTGAACACTCTGGAAAAGTTTTCCATTCTTAGTTTATATTTATTTTTTCAGAACATATTTTTTTCTCTGAGAAATGATGTGACAAAATATTAAGTTTTGTTTATATAATATAGAAAGTTTATTTGGTCACTAAAATCACACTTTTTATGAGATGTTAGCATTATCTTTTAAAAAGTAATTCACGTTGAAGCATTTGATGATCAAAATAGTACATGCTTAGTAAAGAATATTGAAAAGGAAGAAAAAGAAACAACTACCAGCATACCACAGAATAACAACACAGAATATATTTCAGTGACCTGTTGCATTAGGTATATTTCCCTTCTTCAACAAATTTCATGAGAACAAACAGACAGACAAAAGATATACACACACACATACACATACAGACATCTATACCTATGAATGCCTTATTGTGCATTCTGGCTCCCCTTTCTATGTTTCTGACCTTCAGCAACTCATTTAACTTCTTGATGATTTAGTGTCTTTGTCTTTAAGTTTAGTAATAATAACTATGGTATGGGTTTGTAAATATTGACTGAGGAAATAAGCCAGGGTTGGAGAAGTGTTTCTAGCATAATATAGGTTAATTATTACTGTTGTGATGATCGTCTGTCAGTTATTTCACATTGCCAAAGTTTTTTCATTTTTATCTGAGAAAGATAGTTTTTGTTAGTATTTGGTATTATTTTCAGTAAGCCACAATAAAACATTTTTTCTTTCTATGATAATGGTGGTTAGCAGAACATCTGAAAAATATGTTCCATGCAAAATGGATCTTCACACAGACTTATTTTGTCATTTCAGTTTGAGTTTTGAGAAATGAGTTCAGCATATCTGCCAAATCCTTTTATAAGATGCTGCATTCCTGTTTTTATTTTAGTTTATTTCATTTTTGAAAAGCTTTTCTTCTCCACCCTGCCCCTGGACAGTTAGGTCTCCTCTCCTCTCTTCTTTATCCTAAGCTATAATGTCACTGCTACATAACATCTTTAATAGCCAATCTAAAATGGGGGGGGGGAGGGTTGGAAAAGAATCTGTCACTGTGTTTTAACCATCACTCTATTAGTGTAGTTGGATTTAAAGCAAAAGCAACAAAACCAAAATTCTGTCTGACACTGAAAATATTGCAATTTGATAATGAACTTTTTTCTTTGCCAAATTTAAAATGACAGATTTTTTTTTCCCCTCTCTTAGTGCAGAAGGAGGCAGCAGGTTTGGGGAGGGAAATGATAGAGTAAAATAGCTGTAGAAGAAACAGTTTGCAAACATATGTTAATATTTAGATTCTTTTTTTTTGTAAGTGAAAAGTTAACTGGTTAATGCTTTTTTACAAACTGCCTTTGATACTGTGTTTTGTTTATTCCATCCCAGAAGAAGTTAGCGGTATACAGCAAGATGCAGGACTCTCTGGAAATCACCCTTCCCAGCAAACAAGAGGAGGAGGAGGAGGAGGATGAGGAGGAGGAGGAGGAGGAGAAAGACCAGCCTGCCGAGATGGAGTACCTTAACTCTCGCTGTGTCCTTTTCACTTATTTCCAGGGAGACATTGGGTCAGTAGTGGATGAACACTTCTCAAGAGCTTTGGGCCAAGCCAGCACCTTCCACCCAGAATCTGCCATTTCAAAAAGCAAGATGGGGCTAACCCCCCTATGGCGAGGTAAGAATTCAAAAGCAGATGCTGTCCAGGGCACTGTCTCTGTTACGCCACCGCCTGTACCAGGTTCCAGCTGGAGGCTTGCCCCTGGAGGACGGATATCCACTAGGTTTTTAATTTTTAAGGACAGCAAGGAATTTCTTTCAGACAAACAGCTGGATCAGTTTTGTCACATGTGGAATGCAGGATTGGAAAGGATGCAGTCACACCCCTTAAATTCCTCATGGAAAATAGTGATATAACTGAGCCTGAGTTTATAGTGGCTGTGAATGGAGCTGCAAAGCCCCATTGCTAAAGCCCCCATGGCCCAATTTGGATCTCTGAATAATAGGCGTGCCTGAATCAGCTTCTATTTAAAAAAAATAGCTTTTGCTCATTCCTCTACGTGTTACGTGGTGACCTAGTAGAGGTCTGACTCCGAAGGGAACACAGGTTTAAAGCCTTCTGTGTTCTTCCTGCAGCTTTTTGTTCTCTGTGGATTTATTATTCACTCTTTATAGAATACAATCTAGTCATCAAAAGAAGCATCTTTATGGTTTAATCTAATGTTTTTACCTTGATACACACAGAAAGCTTCAGATGAACTCTTCTTGATTGCCTTCGGTATGGAGGTAACAGAGTGTTTGCATCTGACTTCTGACTCATGAAAAATTAATTGTGTGACGTCTTAATCATGGTAATTACAAGGCTAGAGGAGAAAATACCATGTCCTTCCCATGATAGCTTCAGAGAGAAGGCATTACAGATATTTTCCCTCCAAATTACCTACTTATAAGAAGAATCTAATAAAGTGGTTCTTTACATCTGCTTGCTTTCCTTATTAGGAAGACAGACATCATACAGAAGTCTGTTAGAAATTCAAATTCTTGAGCCATGCCTTAGACCTAGAGTATCAGACACTCTAGCTTGTATTAAGTTAGCCTTTACAGCGATTTAGATGGAGAATAAAGTGTGACAAGTTCTGATCTAGTGCTGCTAGACATGTTGTAGGGTGCCTTGCCACAAATCCATTGCACCCACATCATACTCTATCAAATGCTCAGAGTGATCCTCTTGAAGAAGCCACCTGAAGTAGGCTCAGGTGAGCTGTGACTACTGGCTCCTCTCAATTTCAGAGGAATGGTTCTACTCTGTTGGACAGGTGCTGGCTTGCTTGCTAGGTCTGATTTGTAAATCAAATGTTTTTTTTCCCTCTTTCCCCCTTTTTGCTCTTTCCCTTTTCCTTTCCTTCCTCCCTGTCCATTCCCCTCCCAATTTTTCTCTGGCATACATAATACTTAATTGGTAAATACCATGGACTTTTTTCCAGAAACTGAGCGCTAAGATGCTTATGGAGTCATCTCATATTCTATTTAACAGCATATAGTAAATGTTAATAATTTGTAGGAAGTAAGAAATCCTCAATGAATCTTATAGTTTTACTAAATAGCCTGTTAATGATAAATTCTATGAAAACAATGTTTCACTAGAGTAATAAATGTGATGTCCACTTTAAAAACAAAACAAAACAAAAACCGTGTATTGCTCAGACTGGAAAGCAGAAATTTGGGCCCAAAATTATCCATAAAAGTTGTTTACAGCATTACAGTCAGTATAATTTACATATATTTACATATATACGTATAGATACGCAAAACCACTTCAATCCATGGGTACTCTTCATGGATGTATATATATACATATATATATACATATAACTTATTAGAATAATCAGAGATCTTTAAGCAGATGTAATATTTTAGTAAACATAGAGTTAATAGTGATGTTGTTTTAATGATTATGATAAAAGTTGTCTTTTATTTCATATCTTTTTCAAGTGTATCTCTTGTTTCATTCTAATGAAATTTATGTTGTACATAATTACTCTCCTACTGTGCAGTAAGTAGTATTCCGGATATGGGGACTAGAACAGCAAGTAGATTGACAGAAGCCTTCTGTCCACTTAATAGTTTTTTTTTTTCCCCTGGATGGTAGAGATAGTGAAAAACATACTGTGACCTGCAGGATGACAGTGGAAGCCTTATCTGAGATGGTTACATCTCAAGAGACCTGAAGAAAATAATATTCTTCATGTGAATATTTCCGAAAAAAAATTCTACTGAGGAGAACTAGCCAGAGTAAAGGACCAGAAGATGGGCTGAACTTAGAATGTTCAGTGAGGAACAGACATACCTTCGGTGTTTGAGGTGAAGTGATAGGACACATATTCTAAGGCATTTTGTCTCTTCCTCTCCCACTGAGACTATAAATACCCTATCTAGTTGGTTCATATCATTTTTCTCCAAGAAAATGGCTTTTTATGTGGACACTCTAAATAAAATGGATTGATTAGGTTTTTGGAGGTGAACTAAGTTGGTACCATGCACCTAAGATTAGAAAAATAAAAGTCTTCAGTAGAGGATTTTTTGGTACTATGCTGTCTGATATCTCTTGGTACAGTTTTCTCATTTATAAAACAAGTAATTGAATAAAATAATTGCTGTTTTTCATTGTGTAAAGTTCTGTGATTTCAAATGTATTGTTTACTTCTTATATGTAAAAAGAATTTGCTATTGCTTCTATTTGTGTCTTTGCTTTAAATCAACATACAAACTCGGGTATGATGCATGGGAGCCACAAAAGAAAGGTTGCAGAGACAGTGTAAGAATGTGAGTGCCATATGGTGTTGAGATGTAATTGTAAGTGCTAAAAACGACACAGGATTAATAGTGTAGTCTTTGGATCCTGCTCATTTTGGATTCAAGTCCATACCTTATTATTTGCAGGTTGCAATATAATCTTGGATTAAAATTTTAAAATCTCTCTGAGATCAAATTCCCTCACTGTAGTATGTGTTTGTTGACATTCTTCTAATGTTATAAATTTTTTGTGATAATGTGTGTGAATAATTTAGCACAGGATTTGGAACAAAGTATACAATTAAAGTCAGGTGCTTATTCTCTTTCCTTAAGTAAGTTTACACTCATTTGGCACAGAAAAAAATCTTGATTCTGTTCTAAAGCATTGCTTTGTGAAGCATTATTTAAAAAAAAATATCTTGGAAAAACAGGAGCTACAGGCTATCCATCTTGTTAAAGATAATAGCACTTTACAAAGGAGCTACTAAACACCAATATTAAATCATCTAGTGTGTAGCATGAAGTTATCACACACCCACTGACATGATACAGAGATACAAATGAACTAAGAACTGAATTATGTTTCATTGTAGAATAGATTAATAGTAAATGTTCAGGTTAATATACTGACATAGATAATGATATAGTAGTATCAAATTTAATGTGCGTTTTTTATGAGCTATGGACATTATCAGTACCAAAATTTGAACTCAGGGCTACCTGCTTGCTTAAGTTTGCTTGCTCAGCTAGTACACTACCACTTGGGCCATGTATCCAGTAAGCTTTTTGTTAGTTAATTGGAGATTCAGTCTAGTTCCACAGATTTTCTCTCTAGGCTGGCTTCAAACTATGAACCTCTATATCACAGCTTTTAGAGTAGCTAGAATTATAGGTGTTGCAACTGTCACCCAGCACTGAGAGGAAATATTTTTTTGTGCTCATTGGTAGAACCTCTTATCAGTTATCGCTAATTTTACTATACATTTTAATGAGTGGTAAATAGAGCTTTTCAGTTAAGAAAATGTGCTTGTCACCTTACACTATGCATCTGTTTTTCCTGAAAGTGTGTGTGTGTGTGTGTGTGTGTGTGTGTGTGTGTGAGTGTGTGTAAAAGATAGTGTTAGTTATCAAGGCATACCAAAATAGGTCAGAGATTTAAAAATTCTGCATATTGGTAAAATCACTGGAAATTTTTTTCTTGTAGTTTCAAAGCTAATTATCTATTGGTCGGCGGCTGTAATCTGCTTGTAGCATCTCAGTTATAAGGGGAAGACCCCCGCAAATGAATACTAAACTTCACCAGCCTGTAGGAGGAGATGCATGCTGATAAGCTGGCTAACTGGGAACAACAGAGCTGAGCGAGAATTCCAGGAGGCACTGGAAGACTCGATTTCAGGAAGTTTAGGAAGAACATGTGAAAGTGAGGTCCCACTGAAGTCATCCCAGTGCCCTCCGGGGGTCTGGGCAGCCCACACTACTCTAAATCTCTCCTTGGGGAGTCACAAGACCTATTTTGAGCAACTCTACAATAAAATAACCAGAGGCCATCTTTTGATGTACAAATCACACATACGTTTTGAATGATCGATAATGGAACAGAGATTTCATTTGACTTCTGATCCAATAGTTCGTTTTACTGGAAAGCAGAATAAGAGAATGGAACTTAAATTGTATCAAGAATTGTGTTGAGGATGTTTTCTTTAATGAGATCTTTTATGTAAAGGTTATCTTTAAATGCAAAGTATTTTTCATCCATATTTAATACAAAGGTTATGAAGATGATGAGTTCAAGAGTTGCATGTTCCCTTTTTAATTTTCTTTGTTTTCAAAATTAAATATTTTAAAATAATTTAGATTTTGATTTTTTTCTTCCTCAAAGTATTCTCTCTTCAGTTTTAAAAAAGAAATATATAAGGTTAATATGAAAAGCATCCCAAATTGAAAGAGGTATTTGATATCTTATGTTAAACTCCATTTTTCTTGCATACATTTCTGGTCTAAAGTTACTTAGTGATATTGTTTAGCATTCTCTCGATAGCTCGTCCTGGAAAATACTTTTTTTCCATTGTCTTTTTCATTTAGCAATAAATGTGTGTAGATTTGTGTATATGTGTGCTTCTGAGTGTGTAATCATTGTAAATCTCAAATGGGAACTGAACCAAATTATATTTAGGCTCTACATATATGTTTGACTATCAGAGCTAATATCATTGAAATATTATCGTGACCCAAATCTTGAATAGTAGTGAACCCAAAATTACCATAGAGAGTTTGGGTTTCCTTCCACCAACCTGAAAAAGTAGTATTGCATGGAAATAGCTAGTACAATTTTTCATATGTTTTTATATTCAACAATGTGGCTGTGATTAAGTACCCGTAAGCAGAGTCACATAATGAAAAAATTTACATACATATGAAATAAGCACACTGCTTCTCCAGCATGAAGCAAAACATGTCATCTGTTTTGTTGTGTAAGGAATTTTCTTTTAAATAAGCAAGATACCAAGTAGTGATTCTGGAGTATAGATTTCTGCATAATTATTTTCCACTCAGTATTGTTTCACTTATCTGTAAAGTGCAACAGTGTTTTTGGTAAAGGCATGTATAGATCTCTGGAGAATTTATAGTAATGGCTTATGCCAGCTGGGAAAATATTAAGTTGCTTTTAATTTTATTTTTTTCCCTCCAGGATTGTCAAGTGTTATTGTTCAATCTTTGAAAAATAGATTTCTACTTTCAATGATGATGTGTTCATTCTCTGCAACATGATAATTCATAAATAGGATTAGATTGTTTGGGGAAGGAATTTGTTCAATATATATTTGTGTGTGAAGGTCTCAAATTATAACAAATGTATATGACTGGTTCTATGTACATACAAACTAGAAGAGATGAAACATAAACACTCAGAAAAAATGGAATATTCTCTCTACTTTTGACATTTTGAAGCTGGGGGGAGGGGTGTTGGTGAATAAAGGGAACTCTGTCTCAGGCACATATTTGTGGTCTGGAGTTCAGTAGGTTTTATAATGGAATTCTGGTTGTACCAGGAGAGGGAAGTTATGAGCAGAATGAAGACTTGGTCCCAAAGATGAAATTTGTGATGGCAAAGTGATAAATTGGTGGTGGCCAAGCTGTGGTGTGTGATTCAGAGAACCCTCCATGAACTTAATGTGGGCTTTATGTCTTAATCATGATGATTTTCATTATTAGTGTAACAAAAATGTTCTACAAATTCCATTGCCTAAGACAAACTGAATTGTTTTTCCACAAGATTTGCAATTTTCCTTTTCATTAGCAGCATTTTTCATATGCCCACAGGAGGCAATGATTAAAGAAAACATATTTGCTTCAAGTAAGAGAACAACATATTTGAGATTGAGTTGAAGCACAATCTATTGATAGCTTTCTGGAAATGTCTGAAGATTTGATGAGTAGATAGTCTTATCTAATGCCTCCTTAACACCATTTTTTCCTGTTTCTGCAAATGATTTGAGAGCTACAGTTTTACTCTAAATTTTACTGTCAATTTATTTATTCATGGAACAAATAAAGAGAATGATGGTGATATTAGTTGTATTACTAGTGCCACAACTTGTATGAAAATTAGAGAATATGACAGCACAGTGACAGCCTAGTTATACTAGTTTCATGATATATTTGGTGGTTGATTTAAGTTATTTATGCTTTTCCCTATGGCAGGAAAACTGTCTCTTAGAAATTTATGAAGTGAAATGATAATGTTAAGCTTTTGAGTATTCCTAATTCAGATCACTCCTAGAATATCCTTGATTCAGTGAGAAGACCTAGCAAGGTTTTTTTTTTAATATGGAATCAATGTGAAAATACATGTATTACTAATACCTTTAGTGGCTATGTTCAGCTATAACAAGGAACAATCAATAAGGCACTCAACAGAATACTAGACTCTGACTGAAAAACAATAATTTGAGTGTAATGCATTTCAGCACTAAACTTTTTTTGGAGAAGTGGGGTTTGGGGAAAGAGGCAAAAGAATCATTATGTCCACTTGTAGTCCATAAGGTGTGAGCTGGCGTGATTAATTTTTGGCCACCTACACAAAACTAGAGACAAGAGATTAGAGACATGGTCACTACAGGTGAACATATGTGGATCTTACTCTACACTAACTAGATTAAAATCCTTTGAAGATTCCCCTCAGGGAATAGAATTATATTCAGTACTCTGGACAGAAAGATCACACTCTTCTGAGGCCTTTGAAGCCCTACAGTCTTATAGACTTTACTTTTTGGTCACTTACTTCCTAATGAACAAATTTTAGTCTTTAAATGATGTGCTGCTCTCACTACTGTATGTAGGCCTGTGTGAGTACTGTGTGTCTGCACACATATTTATATTTACATGTGTGTACATATGTAACTCTCTCCTCCTCCTTTACAGGATTACCTACTATGGAACCTTTCAGCTTTAACAATTATCACTTTGTTAGGCTGTTCCCAGGTTCTTTATCTCTGCCTTCTACTTGACCACACTTTATCTGCCCTCCTCTAAATAAAAATGATGTCTAGGCATCCCTGACCCTATGTTTGTCACATAGTAGGTTACCCATACATGTGATGATGAGGATATTAAGTTGATAGGACTGATGGAGTTGCAGAGAATTCTTCCTGTTCCTTCCTTATAACTATAATTTGTTATTTCCAACTCCTCATAACCTCTAAACCTATAAGCTTCCAAACCCATATGCTATACTGGAATCTCCTTACAATATTATTTCCACAGAATTGTCATAAATTCCAGAGGTTCAGGGTACATTTTTAATTGTACCCTCTGGTAGTTATGAAGTCTTTTGATCATTGAGAGAGGCTATTTGGATTGTTCTTACCAGTCTTCCTTAAACTGTTTCTCTTAAACTATTTCCTTATCACTAAAATGGATTGGATAAAATAACTCCCTCTTGACATTGGTGGGATTCTTGACTGAGATCATCTGTGAAAAGTCCCTGACCTGGAGTTGAAAATGTGGTGATTCTCATCATGTTAACCACTGTTATTCTGAGTTCGTAGACCGATAGGTTTCCCCAGGAGAAAAATGAAATGACATACAATGTTAGTGGTAAATAAATTGGTGAGCACAATTAAAGATGATCTTGATGCTATTTGTTACTATTGGCATTGGAAATATTTGACTAAAAACTATTTTTTTTATTAATCTTTTTTGTTTTTTTCGAAGGGAAAGGCCTGGGAAAGAGAGCTGGGAGAGCCGGGAAAGAGAGAGAGCTGGGAAAGAGAAAGAAAAGACCTAGAAAAGGGAGAAAAGAGCTAGAAAAGAGAGCATCTGGGAAAGAAGTGGGAAAGAGCAAGCTAGGAAAGAGAAGAGAGCTGGGAGAGAGAAGAGAAGGAAAGAGCTGAGAAAGAGCTAGAAAAGAGCAGAGAGAGCCTAAAAACTATTTTTGCTTAACCAGGGTGGATAAAATTATTCCCAATCAACACACAGCTCACCTTTGGCATAACCATTCTTTATTGGAGAAATGTGCAGCTATGTCATCTTTCAGGCTTAAGGCCCATGTGACTCCCATGAGGCGGCAAAACTCTTCAGTTCTCAAATTACAAACCCAGGACAGCACAGGCTGAATGATCAAATGTGGAGTGGATGTTAGGAAGGGGAGGAAAGGGAGAATTCAGCTCTTGGAATTTTGACTACTATGCTAGCATGGAAGCCCAGAGGTTAATGTATCAGTTTACCCCAAGCGGAGAAAGAAAGAGTGCATGCTAATGCACCTGCTTATAAAACATGTTCAGGCAAGTAAAGACAAGTCTGCCCCAGAACTGAATCTTACATAAATAATGTGTTTTCTGTCTTCTCAGACAGCTCAGCTCTCTCAAGCCAGAGGAGTAGTTTCCCAACTTCTTTTTGGACCAGCTCTTACCAGCCCCCACCGGCACCCTGTTTGGGGGGTGTTCATCCTGACTTCCAGGTCACCGCACCCCCTGGCACCTTTACTGCAGCTGACCCCAGCCCCTGGCCAGGCCATAGCCTGCATCAGACTGGCCCAGCCCCTCCCCCTCCCACGTCTGAGTCCTGGCACTATCCTTTGGCATCTCAGGTGAGCCCGTCATACAGCCACATGCATGATGTATACATGCGGCACCACCCGCATGCGCACATGCACCACCGCCGCCACCACCATCACCACCACCACCACCATCACCCTGCAGCTGGCTCTGCTCTGGATCCATCCTATGGGCCCCTGCTAATGCCATCAGTTCGTGCGGCCAGGATTCCTGCTCCCCAGTGTGACATCACAAAGACAGATGCGACCACAGTCACCACTGCTACCTCAGCGTGGGCTGGAGCCTTTCATGGAACAGTGGACATTGTACCAAGTGTGGGGTTTGACACAGGTGAGCTGGCAGCTGCCCTTCTTTCTATCAAAAGAAGAAAATGGTTAAGAAATAAGAAACGATGCCATGTTTTGCTTAAATTCATTTTGAAATAGCTTTCCCTCTTGTATAGGGTAAGTTAAGCTTTGTTTTGTAGATGCTAGTCATTTTGCAATATTTGCATTCTTGTGAAAACTGGTATAACTAGCTTATGACTGAGGAAAGTCTCAGGACTTTTCTCCTATCTTTGAGATTGGAGATAGGTTCCTTTGAACTGAATCTCTGGTTCCATATGTTTATAAACAAGTAAAGGCATTCCTTATATCTCCTATATCTTTGTGCTCAATACCTTGTACAATGCCCAGGAGAATTTGTATGCCTCAGTAAGTTTTATGTTGTTTTTATCTTATTAGACCTCACTCATGAGTTTTAAACAAAGTACTTTCTGGAATGTCATCTATAGTTTAGTCCTTTGAAAAAAGGATAAGGAAACATATTTTAAAAGAATGTGTTTTTTTCTTTCTTTCTCTTCTCTTCTTGGGTCTTTCCTAACCTTGATATCCTTAACTTTCTTTCCTCCCAAATACCTCTCTTTAAATAAAGCAAGAGTTAAAAGACTACTATAAAATTTATTTACAATAGATTTTTAAAAGATGGTAAGGAATACACTTCTTCAGTGTATTCAGCTCTATGGAATTCACTAGTCCTGAAGGTGATAGTATTAAATGCTTGAGCTTAAATCTTGGACCAGATGGGAGATATAGTAATAGTAGTAGTAATAATTCAGAGTTTATGAAATGAAAGTATCAGACAATATACAATATTCAATATATATACCTGTATATATGTATATATACTCGTGTATATATACATACAATATATACATATATAAATATATTTTTGAAGTGGTTATATTCCCAGAGTCTACATTCCAGTGTTACCCATTTCAACTTAAATCCCAAGTTCTTTACTTAACATACTTTGTGACATAAAACACACTATTAAAGATACTTGTTCAGTTTTTAAATTTGCAGTGTAAATGATCCCTGAGTGTTGTTGATTCATAACAGAGCACTCTAGATGGTCAAATGTTTGGTATCATGCTCCATTCACACTTATGAGTGGAACTTTCTTATTTTGTCAGGTCTTCTCTACTGAGTTTTCATCTTCCTTTTGAGTCTCTGCTTTTCCAAAATATTTCCACGTGTGGTAGACCAAGACTGTATCAGGGAGTGGGTCTTGATTTCTAGGCTATGCGTGTTCTGGGTCTAGTAAACACAGACTTTCTTCCTTTGTCACATCCAAATGAAGCAACTCTTGAGTCATTCATGCCTGTAGTCAGATATTATTGAAATCTCACTTTAGGGGCTGGGAAGGTGGCTCAGTGGTAGAGCGCTTGCCTTGCATGCCTGAGGCCCTGGGTTCGATTCCTCAGCACCACATAAACAAAAAGAAAAAGCCGGAAGTGGTGCTGTGGCTCCAGTGGTAGAGTGCTAGCCTTGAGCTGAAGAGCTGAGGGATAGCACTCAGGCCCAGAGTTCAGGCCCCACGACCGGACCCCCCCCCCCCCCCCCAAAAAAAGAAATCTCACTTTAGTCATCTCCTTTGTGGATGGCCAATCTGGGACAGTATCATCAGCTTCACATCCATGGTACCTGTGGGGCCTGAGTAACTGCTTTCAGCAGGAAAAGGGTGTTTTCTCTTTCTGTATTCTATCATTAAAAGAAGTGTACATGCTACTTATTGCTCTCCATTTTTAATTATCTGTCATCTTTGGACTAATATCTATGAACTGCAGAGTGAGTTTGATTCACTCATTATTCAGATTGCCAGCTTGTTGTCAGGATGAAAAGCCTTATTCTTACCTCTCAAAAGTGTGTTTTTGTTGTAGGATAATCTTAAGAGGATCCACTTGGGTGTATTTTAAAGTATATTTTTAGTCAGGTCTGCAGCACCTTTTCATGTTAGTTATTTACTAGGTAGGCTCTAATTTTAGGCTGCATTCAACTACTATCTTCCTATTTGTGTTTCCCCATGTCATGGGAGATGACAGGCACATGACATGGCTCCCAACCAATAGGCACAAGCTACCATGTGACTCCTCGGTTGAGGTGGAACTAGATTACAGGCTTGAACCACTATTCCCCAAAATATTTGTTATACTTATTCACCCATGAATTAATTTTTATTGAACAGACACTATATAAGGAATTATCCAAGGAAAATCTACCTATCTACATATCCAGTTCTCCATAATTATTTATTTACATACATATATGCAAATTAGATTTCCAAGTTGATCCATTTCTATCTATCTATCTACCTACCTACCTACCTATCTATCTACGTACCTACCAACCTATGTATATAATCTATGTATATAATCTCTATCTATCTATCTCTATAACTATATAGCTTATATAGCATTATAACCTAACCTTAGATTTGAACCAAGACTTGTCCTCCTTTAAATAATTACTGGAGTAGAAACTCCTTTTGTATTCATAGAAAAAAATTAGGTAAATGATAATGACACAATGGTTAATAATGATGAATGAAGTATTTTTTACTTGTTCCTTTGGCACAAAATGTTAGGAAATCCTAACTGTTAAGGAAGTATACATGATGCTTTTGTGAAGTTTGAATCAAGAGTGCCTTATGGGACTAGCCGTGTTTGGCAGGGTTTATTGGTCATGCCTACTTTACTGACATGAACTTCTGTTTCTTGAACAGACTTTGTGAATAGTTAACTTACAATTAGTGTGTTGATATGATTCTAAGTCACCTGTATCTCCTTGAAAAACCACCCACATTCCCAAAAGTCTTTTGTCACAGATATCAGCTTACACTACTTCCCTTTATTATTAACTGGCTTCTATGAGTCCCATGGGAACAGTAATTCCAGAATGTGAGATTAATTGAATAAATAGAAAGATCTATTGTCAAATAAATTTGACAGCATTGCCTAATATATACTTCCCTTAGAAAGTACCATCTGCTTTAACATTTAAAAAGCTTTTTTACATGTTAAATTTGTTTAATAGGAGATTTTTTCCACTATGGTTTTTCTTACGAGCACATTTTGTCTTTAGCATATTTACTAGCTTCTTATAGAATGCTTTTTGGCTCATTTAGCTTTTTTTCATAACAAAAGACACCGTTTTAAACTTTGATTTGTAACTTTCAGCTCTGGAGTTTAAGAAGTTTAGGTGGGCCTGCCATAAATGTATAATGGTAAGAGAAGGAAGGGGGCCAGGCGCTGGTGGCTCACGACCGTAATCCCAGCCACTCAGGAAGCTGAGCTCTGAGGATCCCCTTTCAAAGCCAGCCCAGGCAGCTCCAATAAGCTACCAGAAAACAGGAAGTGGTGTTATGGCTAAAGTGGTGCTGAAGAGCTGAGGGACAGCATCCAGGCTCAGAGTTCAAGCCTCATGAGGGAATATCTAGCTTCAAGAATCCTTAGAATATTGTATGGATCCTTTGTGTGTTAGGAATAAGACATCTAAATGCAAATGTTTACAGCTGTGCCAGTGTTACAGACTTATGAATATGATAATATGCATCCTTTTCTGCTCAAAGCTTTTGGTGATGACATTAAGTAAATGCTGATGTGCTATTCACCTTTCACTGGTCATAGACGTTCAATGCATTGTATTGAAATATTGTTATTCTGCCTTCCTGTTATAATCTCATGTAGCTTCACTAATATAAGGCATACACCCTCATATTTCTTGATCCATTCAAATTAATTTTTACACAGAGATTTGTTAATGATACCTTTGACTTAACCACAAGGGTGACTTTGTAACTTTCACTTCATTCACTGCATTTTAATTTTATCAAAGTAAAAGAATCATGCTTTGTGATGGGACATCTCTATAAACTCACGCTGGTCATAGCTTGAAATTGTATTCATCAGTAGAGCCACAGATTTATTTTAGGAAACCTCATGCTATCTTCACTACAGTTTTGTCATGGATTTAATTTTTTTGTGAGGAATGTCACACTAGTGTAGCTTAGAATTTACATAAACAACTTAGATATGTGCTATATGTATTATTTTTACTGACATATTTAGGTAACCTAAAATTAAAACTCAAAACCAAACATTCTGTACTATCTCAAGGTTCATGAAATCTGGTGCTAACAAGGAATAAAACCATGTTGATGTTGTTCTGGCTTCTCCAAAACATATTTTAGGAGTGTTAGCCATAAATGTGTGCAAGTAAATTCAACGAGGGAATCATTAGATGAGCTTTCCTTGAACTATGATGATAGATAGAAAGTACAAATCATCTAGTTCATCTCTCCCTAACCAAAATATTGTCAGATATCAAGTAAAAATCAAGATTGTGCATCACAGAACATTGGTTTTTGCCAGGCAGAGAAAAACAAAACTACCATAGTTATTAGATCCACACATTGCTTGTGAAATGAAGGTTGTGAAATTTTCCATAAAAACAGGAGGCTAGGTTTCTAGAACTTTGTTGGATGTTGACGTATAAAATAGATTATTTCTGAAGAGACTTTTAATGTCACTTTGCCTCACTCTGAACTGTAACTAAAATTACTCTTTCATCAAACCTGGAAACCTGCTGACTTAAATGTTGCTGTTAGGAAGGGAGCAAGGATACCACCAAGGAAGTTGGAAGTACACAAATATTCTTATCTATTCATTTCTTTTCATAGATACTTTGCGTCTTTTAAATCAAAGTTTAAAATTTATAGGAGTTTTATGTAGTTTAATCTGAACTTTATAGTTCATATTTTGGGAAAGGAACTTCATTTACAAATGACAAAAATTAATATTAATGCTCAAAATTGTAGTTTAGTGGAGCACGTGTTTAGCATAGGCAAAGCCTGGATTCCAATATGAAGTACCTCCCACAATTTGCTAGGTAATGTATAATGTTCATTTGGAAACAGGCTGAACCACTGGTTAAGATCATAATGGTCATTACTGTAAGGAGGCTTTGCAGTGAAATCATTGACAACAATGTACATATCTTTATTTTATGAGATATAGGAGATACAAAAAATATCTGATACTATAGCAGCAAATAATCACATTAGAGAAGCATAATAATAATTAACAGGATACTGTAATTAATGTTAAAACATCAAAGCATATGATATTTTTTCCCTCAGAGAAGAGAGCATCATCAAAGGAAGAACTATTTCAGATGTCCACTTCCACTTCAACTCTTCCCATGGAACAAAAATTAGCCATCTAAATTCTGAGAGATTAGCAATTAATTGAGCCTTCTTGACAATATAAGCAATTTTTATAAATGATTAAAAAATTAAGAAACTTTCTTTAATAGTACTAAGATAGGAGAGGTGCATATGATGTCAGTCAATAGATACAATTTTTAAAATACTCCTCCATAAATGATATTTCTTTATGAAACCCAGCACTAGGCAAACTATATAGAGTTTTCCAGTGACAATAATGCTATTCACTAAAGATGTGGAGATTTTTGCATACTTTCATAGAGTATGCTATTTTACTGAATTTACTTAGAAGGTCACAAGGCAATATTTGCAGATTAAAAACAATGGTAGAGGAAAAGCTTATGAGCTAATGGAAACACTTTCTTTTTGTTGTTATTGTTGAGTTTATTATGATTTGGTAACAATAAAGAGCCTAGTAATCAACAGATGATTGCTTCACACTTCCTACAAAGCTTTATTTTTCTCTTTTGGCATAGGTCACAGCTCTATTTTCCACTGAGAGGAGAGGAAAAAACCATCAAAGATATGTTAAAATATTTACACAGTCTTTGTATGGTGTTAGTTGTATCGGGCACATGTCCAGAATGACAATTTCGTGACTAGAAGGGTAATGGAAACCATCTTTGAGATGCATGCAAAATGCTAGGAGATTCCTGCCAGATAGTGAGGTCGGCATGAAAAGTAAGTGGATGGTGAATCAGAGGGGAGCAATGCATTCCAGAGCACTGCTGTCAGTTTCATGCACCCATGGCTGGATTCTGCAGGTCCTTAAAGAAATGCCCTTGTTCTCTCAGAGCCATGAAGACATCATGCCCACGCTCTTCTCTGGGACTTCTTCCATAGATTCTATAGTGCCATAGTTTCCAAAGCCAAGAAATTTGCTCACACATCCTCATCAACTTGAATAGGAAAAGTTCAGGAGCCTTTGGAAGAGGATTATGAATGTTTTTGAATGAATTTGTATAAGATGACAAATAAGAGTGAATTCGAAATTTGAATCCTTGGAAAGGATATCTTAGTTAAAGGGAAATTCTATGTCTGACATCTCTATTTCTGGTAGAAAATTAAAGAATTGTATAGCCTTTTAAAAAATCTGGAACGTGATTTTCTATTAAAAGTACTCAAGTTTTGCCTTAGCAGTGTTATCCACTTGCGTCTACTGAACATGTCTACAGTTAGCAGCATATGAAGATATGTGCATAAAAGAGCTTAGTTACAATATTCATAACTAGGATTAGGAGACTGAATTTAAGAGAGGAATATGTGAGTGAATGTGTGATGAAAGTAGAGAAAATCATATATTTTATCTAGTCAAGTACCTTCTAGGGCTTCTGGTATGGGGGCAAATGATATGAGTGTGAGGAGACCAGAAGAAGAAAAGAGAAATTTAGAAGATAAAAATATGTACATACTTATGTATGGGCATGTGTGTATAGCAGAGAGAATAAGACAAACACGTTATATGAGAGAGAGAGAGAGAAAGAGAGAGAGAGAGATTAGGAGAGGGAATGAATTTTGGTGAATATGTGAGAGACCAAACTAAATTCGGGATGTGTTCTACCATGGAACTGTATCATATTACAAAGAGAAAGTGATTAATTTCTCTAGTAACTTTTCCTCAGTCACTTAAGAGATCATAAAAATAAGGGTTAGGGTAGCAATTTAATATTTGAAAAGACAGGAATGCGTATAAAATATACAGAATCCTCCCCCCACCCCACAAAAAGATTCTAGGATCTGTATCATGTTTTTTAGCTGTACAAAGTCCCATAATTCCTCAGGCCATCCTTTCCTTAGATTCAAATGGTGATGCTGCCTGACCTGACCATACTGAGATTCCAATGAAAACCATTCATGATTGTGTTTTCCAGGTGATGATCAATGATACAAAATGAAATATTTCAGACTCTTAAAAAATATGGTACATTTTAAACAGAAAAGTTCACACTGAGGTGTGAGATATTGTGAATAATTGATATGCAAACTTTGAATTTTTCTGTCACATTTGGCCCAAATCAATAAGAAAAATAAAACTAAGCCAGGTGCCGGTGGCTCAAGCCTGTTATCCTAGCTACTCAAGAAGCTGAGATCTGAGGATCGTGGTTCAAAGTCAGCCTTGGCAGGAAAGTCCGTGAAACTCTTATCTCCAATAAACCACCAGAAAAATGGAAGTGGCGTTGTAGCTCAAGTGGTAGAGTGCTAGCCTTGAGCTGAAGAGCTGAGGGACAGTGCCCAGGCCCAGAGTTCAAGCCTCATGACCGACAAAAAATAAAAAATAAAATACTAAAACTAATAGACTCAATCTAACTATGCTTCTGTAACTGTCACCATTTTTAGTCATAAGAACCAAAGGAAATTTGTGAACAAAACAAGAAGGTTAGTCTCTGAGTTAAACTCAAAACAATTCCACTAATTCCTGCTCATCTTTCAAACATGACTTTAGTACATCCATTCATCTCAGCATTTATTTTACAACCAACTTTCCAACATTCCTTTTTTGTATCAATTACTATATGAATTATATAACCTCTCATATTTTAAAAAATGTTTCCTAAAAACTCTCCAGCAAAATTTGGTAACATAAACATTTAAAAAAATGTTTTTTGACAGTACTAGGGATTGAGAACCCAGGGTCTCACATAGGCTAGGTATGCCTTCTACCACTGAGTTGTACCAAGATATTATTTTGAGATGAGAGTCTCAGTAAATTGTCTAGGCTGTCCTCGAGAAAAACAAGTGGTTTTTAAATTTAATAATTTTACAAATGTATTGTGTACAGAATATTTCAATATGTTGTAGGTAGCATGTCAAATCAGAGAATTTCTATTCCATCTTTGTATTATTTCTTTATGTTTTAGAGTCCTCTTGATTGTTTCTTCTGCCGGCTACTTGCTGAGGCTGTAAGTTGTGACCTTTAACAAACTATATTGTGGCTTCCTAAAAGAAATGGAAATGTTTTAGGAGAAGATAAGTCGTAGACATTGAAATTTCTTCCCAGGGAATTCTTGTGCAACCCTCATTGGAGAACCACACAAAACATTGAAATAGATGTTTCTAGGGTCAGGGTTATTCTGTATCAGCAAATAATCTCTTCAGGAATTCTTCGTTGTTTCTCATATCTTGCAGAAGAAAACATCTAAAAGAACAGCATGGAAAAAAAAAACTATTTCAGAATTTGGTCCTAGACAACATTGCATTAGCTTTGAAAATAGATGACATAGATTATGAACAAGATTTCTATATGGTCTGAGGAATTTACAGATATTCTTTATCCCTTCTGGTTAGAGGATGAAAGTTAGGGCTGCCTAGATTTTCCTTATTGTTCTATTTATCAACAATATAAGGTTTCACAAACATTTGTCTGTGTCCAACATGTTCTGCATTTTTGGCAACAAAGATAGCCAACAAAAGTCTTGCAAAGGACTGATGAGAGGCAAAATATGCCTGATATACTGGAGATTAGCTTTCATTTTTTTTTTTTAAACCACAGGCATGTGTTTAAAGCTTATTTTCATGCCAGCTTTGCTTGAGCTGTATCAGGTGTTACTTAGCATCCTCATTATCATTGGAACCCTGTTTATGTTTGCTAGGTTGAACAGATTCTTCTGGAAAGTTCCAGACAAAGCTAGTGTTCATAGAAATGAGTGAAGAGTTACCATTGTTAGGGTCTCAGTCCTACTGAATAATTTCTAATAATATTTTGTCTTAATGGAGATTGATTATATAAACCAAATGCACATTAAAACATGCTTATATTTTAGCAGCACTGAAGGAATTTTTTTTAATATTTTGGAGGCTTCTAATGATTTATGCTTCTAGCTACCTTGTTTCCTGTGTGGATATTATATCCCTAATTATGCTTTCATGGCAAGAATGGAAGCAGATTAGCTCTTCCTTCATTTGGATTATCTATTTTCTGAATCGTAAAGCTGTCACTGAATAACCTAGAAACCTCTTTAAAGATGCATGTTTGGCCACATTTGTTATCCAACAGATGTCTGGATACTTAGAATCTCTGGAGAGTATTGTAACTTGTGGTTTCAGTTACAATAAGTGATCCAAACTTCCCCTCCCCCCTCCACCCCACCCGTTCTTGGTCTTGTTCTTCACAGTTCTGGGAGAAAGTCTGTAGAAGAAATTACAGAGAGTATTTCGTTTCACTCTCCTCCACTCCTTTCTTCCTTTATTCTTTGCCCCTCTGCTTTTGAACTTGAGTTTGCTGAATTAGTAAGCACTGTCTAAATTCTTTATTGTGGCCTCATGATCTCAGATCCCCAGATCCTATCATTGGAGAGGAAATCAAACACTTGAATGTTCATTTTTGACTCTGGTAAATTGTTTCCAGGATCAAAAAGCACCCAGTTCTGTGGTTTGTACTTTATGTTTATCTAAAAGCTCAGTTTTTTAAATGGCTGGTTCAGCTTTATGCCTTTGTGTCATCCAGTTTACCTTCCGGATGGATGGTGCACCAGCCTGAGAAAGTGGATGTCACTATTGGCAAAGGCTAAAGATTCTGTGCATAGAAAAGGCTGTGGTTTGGGAAGGAGGAAGGTTTTGAGAGGGAAACATGCTAGAGACTTGCTGTGGGGGCCAGGGAAGACAAGAGTAGTGGGAAACTCCTGGCAATCAATGGTTTGTTACCTGCAATGTTTGCCTCAGGTGTGCAGGTGCTTTGGTTCTGACAATCACATGGTAAATTATGGTCTACTAGAAACATCAGGTTTGTTAGGCTTTAAATTTCGATTCCTCTTTTAAATAAGAGCTTAAAGACATGTTTTTACAAGTTCAGACTGTTTCCAGCTCATTTGTGACAGTACTACTGTGTGAAAATATAAGAATTCTAAATGTGCCTCAAGAAAATATCTGTAGATAGAAGAATGATTCTTTTAGTTAGATGTTGCTATATCTAGTTTCTTATATCATTATATGAGTGTGCAAGAGTTGTAATCACAAGAGAGTAATTGTAATTGAAATGTCATCATAAATTAATGTTTGGTCTAGTACAAGAAGAATGCATTTTATTTGTCATGATATTAAGAAGACTTATCACCTATTCACATAATAAATTTGAAGATAAATTCTCAGACAGAAAAATTGCAATACATAAGAAAAAGTAGTCATGTATACCTACTTATTTTATAAAGACATTGAAAATTGATCAAAAATAAAACACAGAAAGAGAAATGACATAATCTGAGAATGCTGTGTTTTGTGAACAGTAAAACAAATGCAAATGACAACAGTTCAATATTTAAATGTATAATAATAATCATAAATAATAAAAGCAGGAACATTATAAACTTTCTGTCCACACGTATTTACCAAAAATGTGTTAATTCTAATAGTACAAAATGGTTGGGTTCAATGGCTTTTTCATAGAGTTTCAACAATATATAAATATTAATTAAACACTCACACAAGTAACAAACATAAAATATGAGTGTACATGTATGAATATGTGTCTTGAAATTATGTATGTTTGGAGAATTGACACAGTGGACAACAAATGCTCTGAAGCCTTCCAAAATTTGAGCTGCAGTAATGGTTTTCCATGATCAAATTGATTGCCAGTATAATAATTTTCAGGTCAATAAAACAGTATGTATTTGTAGATCTGAATTCAGCAGGTTTTCTGCTGACAAGAGATTATTACATAGACATTTTTGCTTTCTAAATATTATTCATCTTGTTTAGTAGGTTTTTTATAATGATGTGAGACTGTGAAAAAGTTGTTTGGGGAACAATAAAAAGATATTTATGGAGCTTATACATTTTATTTGATTTTTACTTGAAATAAAATTTTAGTTTCCAAAATGAGCAGCTCTTGTGTAAGGTGTAGTACTTAGATCTTATTTAGAAATTCCCAACTTGTCTACTGCTATAACACCCTGAATCGCCTAGTCTCTTCTGAGACCAGAAGCTAAGCAGGGTAGGGCCTGGTTAGTACCTGGATGGTAGAAATTCCTGACTTGTCTTGGATTACCCGTGGCTCAAACAAATTCAGTTATATGATCACCTATAAGAATATTTTTATAAAGTTATAGAAAATAGAATGATTCTTGCATGTCCCTAAGGAGGACAAATATTTTGGTACAATATCCTACATATTTTTAAAAAATTTTAAATACAGAACTAATTTACCATGTTATTAACTATAATAGAAAGCATTCTAATCTAAGTTAGTTATAGACCTTTAGTATATATGAAATAAAAACTTCTTATTTATTCAATTTTTTATGTCATAAAGTAGTGTACATATCATTTCAGGCTTTATATTCCTATTTCTCTTCACTTTTTATCAGCAATATTTTTCTCATTGTATAGTTATTTCTTTTATCTTCAGCAATAAAAATAATTGAAAGGATATCAACTTAAAGATCTGTGGTCAATCATACTGTCAAGGGATTGGGCTTTCTTAGAAGTAGGACATGTTTTCAGTGAGAAATGACGTAGCTCTGAAGTTGCCTAATTTATTATTTATAAATATACATAAACAATTTTGACTCATTTTGTTCTGATTAGTCTTCTTTCAATCCATCGGAATTTCCTTTGTTTTTCATTTATAACAAAATCCCATTTATACAATTCTTAAATTGTCCATCCTCTCTGGGGCTCTACCTGTGTTTCTACAAAGTTATTCACATGCCAAAGGTATTCACATGCTGCTCATGCCAAAGTTATTCACATGCTGCTCCTTCTTGGTGTACTCAAATTGACCTTCTCTCCTGTTTGTTTTTTGTTTTTTTTTTTTTAGTATATGTTTTTTGTTGTAAAGATAACTGTACAGAGGGGTTACGGTTACATGAGTAAGGTAATGAGTACATGTAGTGTTTCCTTCAGTAATGACCTATTAAGCCTTTCAAAAAATGTAAATCTGTGAAGCCATGTCCTCCTAAAATCAGAAGTAAGATACCATTTTATAACTATCTGGAGAGTTATTGCCAATAAATGATGTCCTCCTACATACTACCAGTATTTCAATCTAAGTGTTTCAAGTATCCCTTTCAAAATTCTTAAGTCCTCATTGGGAAAGTATGGTGTTGGTGGAGAGTTAGTTATATTAAAAATATATATAAAAACATACCACTTGATATGACATAATCAATAATAAATAATTGCATATTATCTTCAGATGAAGACAGTATCAATGGTATAACAGAATAATATGTGATTATTTATTGTACCTCTGGAGAAAAGTCAAATTGGTATAGTTGTTTTACAAAATCACGAAAGTAATTGTGCTAATTTTGTTATCAATTCTATTACATGTGGATGTCTCTAAATAGTGCAAAAAGGAATACCAAAAATAACTCAATTAGCTTTTTTCTGTGAATTGATTTGTGACAGGATGTTTACTTAGGCTGTGACTAAGCTAAGATGACCTATGGTTAAACTATAGATTCTGCCATAACATGTTTCATCCACCACTTATTAATTACATACTTCCTCTTATTTTCATCTTCTCAGCCATAAACTGTATATTATTAGTGCATATCATGGAGCATTGCATAGATCATTTCACCTAAAGGTCTTAGCACAGTGCCTGCCATATTCAAAACCCTAAGACAGTGGTAGGTAGTATCATTTATTTTTCTCACACACTAAGTAATAAAAATTAAACTGCTTATATAAAGAAAAGAAACATGGGTGGATTCATATAGCCAATGGAATAGCTTCAGGAAATGTTATGAACCAGTTGCATGTAAGTTTGAGTTGAAGAGAAGAAGCCTAAATAGGAACAAAACTTGTAGCAGAGTGAGTGGGTTCTGCCCTAGCCAAAAAAAAAAAAAAAAAAAGTGAAATCCCTTATATTTGTAGACCACTTAAGCCTGAGGGCTTATACATTTTGTTTCTCTTGGTTTCTGGGGAGAACTAATTGGCTGGCACTTCAATGTCCTGATGTATCCTAACTGATTTTTTTTTTTTAATTGTGAAAATACTGTTCAGAGGAGTTACAATTACATGGGCAAGATAATGAGTACATTTCTTATCAAGCATTGTAGCCTCCTCCTTTGTTCCCCTTCCCATCCCTTCCCATCCTCCCCCCGCCCCTCCATCCTCCTTCCCCCCCCCCACCAAAGTTGTAATTGTAAAGTTCGTTTTCAACATAACGACTTTTTTTTAAAATCTAGATGAGACACACCTCTACCATTCTGTTGGAATTCATGAGTAAGGACTTTTGATTGTGATTTCTCTTTTAAGTTGTGCATACTTATGCCTGTTTTAATATATATATATATATATATATATATATATATATATATATATTTTGTTCTTGGTTGTGAGGCCTGAACTCTGGGTCTGGGCACTGTCCTTCAGCTCTTCAGCTCAAGGCTAGTGCTCTACCACTTGAGCCACAGTGCTACTTCCAGCTTTTTCTGCTTATGTGGTGCTGAGGAATTGAACACAGGGCCTCATTCATGCAAGGCAAGCTCTCTACCACTGAGCCAACTTCCCAAGCTCTCTGTTTTAATTTTTTTTCTTACTGTCAAGAAAGAGGAAAATCATAAGGATCTATTAAAAATACTTTTTCATGCCACAAATGAAATTATTTTTAAAGGTTTGCATTGGAGTAGTACACAGACATGGAAACCGAATTTGAGACGAATTTGAAATGAGAGAATGACTTCTGTTGTTCAGGTTGGAGAATTTGAGGTTATCTTAAGTAATGCAGTATTTCTCTATAGCAAAGTCTAACATGATTCTGAAGGAGTTGTATGAAAAAAACAAAGTGAAACAAAACCCATAGGGATGGCCTTTCTTCAAAAATGAAAGCACAGTCAAACCACTTGATGATTACAGCAATATTCATGACTTTCAGTGCTGACATTCTATAGATTGATGCAGTCTTCAAGTGTGGAAATAGTGAGTCATACAGAAGATGAGACGTTTTAATAATGAAAAAAATATTTATGTAGTCAGCAGATTGTCAGAAAAGGTGGTTTAGATTATAAGAGTGCCCCAACAGAGAATATGTCAGGTTGCAAATTATTCTAACCACAAAATCATTTAAAACTGAGTAAAGCAAACAAGTGACTTGATAAAAGCCCAGTCCTCTTTTCTCCCCTCCTTCTCTTTTGTCCTCCTCTTTCCTCTTTTAAAGTGGGGGGAAGGGGAAAACCTGCTGATTCTGCATATAAATATAGTTCTAGCTCCCTTCCTTGAGGAGAAAATATTGGGGGGACATCCTTTTGATATTCAGAAAATACTGAATTTTCTAAATACAGCTAGTCTATGTAATATGTGAACTGTTACTTAGAATTCTGTGGGGGTAATTCTTGGTCTCTGTCTCTGTCTCTCCATTCTCCCTTTCCTCTCTCCCTCTCTCCCTCTCTGTATTTTTTCTCCCAATATTCGCTCCTTTTGACACAATTTAAAATTTAAAATTTTTGTACTTATTTCCTCATACTCTAAGGAAATGAAAACATTAGCAAAGAATATATATTATAAAAACAGCACTATTTTAGTATAGAGATTGTCTGCATACTGAGTTGGTTGGCTTTCTGAAAGTCATGGGTAGAATTTGCTTTCAGAATAGATTGTTCTACCCATCTTAGTTGTTTTCCTACATTTGCTTGGATTATTGCTTTGGTATCTATTCTCCAAATTAGAGTATTCATTGAGTACTTTATGTTAACCATGTACATTTTTGTTTGTTTTCATTGTCATCTTCTCTAGGTCTACAGCATCAAGACAAGAGCAAGGAATCACCATGGTACTAAACCACAGTGTTAGAAGCATGAATTCAGAGTGCAGCCTCAATCCAAGGCCTACTGGGAAAAAGATGCTGTTGGGATTTTCCATTCTGCAATGGGACAGAAGAAATGGAAAGAGAAGTGTCAGGCAGTTGACTTTGTTTGTGAACCTTTTCTGGAGAAAGCAGAGTTGGTCTGAGTCATTGAAGAAAAGCATTTTTGTTTTATTCTCTCATCTGAGCCTTTGTCAACTGTGCATCCCTTTCTTTTTTACTTTAGCTTTTACAAGTACCAGGGTTCATTTTTGTTTTATTTTTATCTTTCTTTTAATTTTTGAAGCAGACACATTGTCAGGAAATGATGAACCACAGATGAAAATGCTCATTCTTTCAGGAATATAATTTTGTAGATGTATGGTCATCTATTTTTATATTAATACAGGAATTTGGTTTCGCATTGAGGGGCTATTTTTGAGGGATGTATTTTTGTTTTAATATTGTAAAACTTGTTAAGTTCTGTTTAAAGAACTTGCTCTCAGAGAAGCACTGGCAAAACCATTTAAAATACTCATTTTTAAAATGTCTATGATAGGCTCATGTCTATGCTTTCTAGGTTACCTCAAGTGTTTGATATATTCTCCTTTTTACAAAAGTAGCTACAGCATAGAAAGCCAATGCAGTATTGTTTTTACATTAAATCTCAGAGAAAATTAAATTTCATGCTAGCTCAAACTTTTGAGTTATATGTACAGATTGGAAAGAGAGTTTGTGTTTTTAGGGTCACACTAAGGCAAGGATATTTCAATATTTTCATTTCTTCCAAAGAATACTTAAGGGTTGACAAAGGAAAAAAGTTTGCATAAACTTTGAATCACATGGGTACTTTGCCTCAAGTATGGCATCTTTCTTGTCTATCTTTGATAGAACATGAGTTTATATATAACTACTGTGCTAGGAAACAAAATGTATTTCTCCATGCTACCTGTGAGTGCCAGTGACTTGTTTTCTTCATTTCTAATTATTCATTCATGGCAATTTCAAAATTATATTTCCAGTGATTCTTTTTTCTTGGAGAGCGTTTGAAGGAATAATATATGGTACAATCTTACACACAAAGCCGTAGCTTTTTCACGTAATGTAACTCATCATCTTTAATTGAAAAATAATATATTCTGTAGGTAATACTTTAAGCATAAAATTTTGCAGGACATTCCTGATTTAAATGTAGTTCAACTTGCTTTAACACGCTTAAAAAAATTAAGGTAAAATAAAATTTGTATTTGTATTTAAGTTTATACTACCATTGATTAAATGAGGCTAAATTTGAAAATGTGAGAATTTAACTTGTCTCTAGGCATGGGCCATTTAAAAAAGAGTAATACAGATGATTTTATTTGGTATAGAGTTTCTCAAATTTCTTCCCTCTCCATTCACATAAAATAGAATGTCCACTGACATGCTCCACTCCATCTATAGCAATGCACATTACATGTGTCACTATTCACAACATGGCAAGCTTAGTCAGACAATTCTTACAGGTGAATTTAAAATATTTCCCTTGATTATATTTTATACATTATTATTATTACTATTATTATTATTTGCCTGGTACATCCTGCAAGTTGTTGTAAACCTCTATACACTCTTTTATTCTTACCTTGCTGTACTTTGTTTCCTTTTAACTATATTCTCTTTAATACTGTATCCACATTTTTACTAATCAGGAATCCAAACTGAAGTAATTATCCTCACAAACCATATGACCTTCAATTTCTAGTGAGTAGATTACTTAAATTCTGCCCATTTTGATTGGCTACACTTATTTTGCTTGTAATTTCTCCAAATATGTAGAGCACAGAGATGGATGAATCTATAAAATTTATTTTGTCTTGGGTTCTCCTGAGCTTCAGTAGTTCTCATAGGTGACTCAACTGGCGGTTATTTCTCTCCATTTCTGATAGAACCTGTTGGCTTTCCTTTCTGTTTCTTTTAGAGCAGTTTCTTGAACACACATCATTCAATTTTTTTTCCTAATTAAGAAGAGGGTAAAATATAAACTCTACTTCTTTCCTTATACACCATGAAATTGAATTGAAATTGAAATAATCCAGACAATTAGGTAGCTTCGCCTGTAAATTAAACTTTTATTTTTTGTCTCTATATAGACAAAATATTTCTTGGCTCTGGAAGCCTGACAATTCTGTTGTATGCATAAGAGAACTCTCTCTTTGCAAACAGGCCTAAGTATTTTTGGCATGAATACATGAAAATCTAAGTAGAACCTGAGTGAATATTGTCTATCTTTGTCTGACATCCCTTATTAGCATATTATTATTGCCTCCAAATGTCACAGAAGTAAATTTTACTTCAGCATAATAATCTAAATGGTATCAATCATCAAACTAGAGGTGCTGTTTTTCTCACATAAAAATTGATTTTGGACCTAGAAGATTCCAAATTGCTTTTTTGAAGACTATCATCTGCCCCTTTGTTATGCTTTGATTTGCAATTCTGGGGAACCAATCCAGGCTGCTCCCTGAATGCTAATCCAGGACTCTACCATTGAGCCACATCCTCAGCCTTGACACCCACCTCTCTATTTTAGGTAGAACCAGTGTACTTTTTAAACTGAACATTATTCAAGCTATCTAAAAGAGCTCTGAACTAGACAAATCTCATTTACCCAAGCTGTGTTGTGCTTCCACTATTAATTTATCAGGAGAAGGAATAAAGTAATGTTGTTAAATTGGGAACCTAATAGCATCTGTGAACCTTCATTCCTAAACTGAAAAGAACTTAGAACCTTTTTGAAACCAGTTTATTTTCTTATAAAGTTTAGCTGGCCCCCATTATTCTAAAGTAAGCAATTTTAATAGTATTAAAATGTCATCCTATCAATAATATTTGACCACTTCTTTCTATGTCTTGCATACATGAGACACAAGCTAGTGTTTGAACTTACTATCTTAAATACAGGTCATAACCTGTATTTGAAGAAATTGCATTTTATCCCCTACTGAGAGTATCTGTTGCATAGCAGAAACAGTGACATAACATGGGGAAGGAAAGAACATGTATTAGAGTTCTGAGCAGGGAATGATCAAGGAGGCAAAAGAAATTAATGGAAAAGAGCTTGACCTTTGGACAAGTCTGAATTCTGACTTAATCACAAGTTAATATCTGATTTTTTACCTCATTTATTCACATATGAGCAAAATGTGACAATACTTGCAACAGGTAGACTTGAGGAAGTTGTAAGTTACATGTAGATAGAATACTTGACTTAGATGCTCAATACATAACAACTACCATAATTGTCCAACAATTAAATATGTCATTAATTGGAGCTCCTAAATGTATACTCTCTTCACTTTGCACCTGCCTTTCTGCCACAGCCAAGTAGATGAACGAATGCTTTCCTGTAAGACATGATTGCAAGAGATTCCTTTTCTACTACTGCTGTGGAAGTAGAATGTAAATTCCTTAGTTGACTCTGATCTTTTGTGTCCAACTCTGAAGGAAAATTATTTTATTAGTGGTAGGTAGGCTCAATATGTTTTTTAAACATATTGTAGTATTTTATTCATCCCAAACCCCTATGTATCTCTGCCTCCAAAATTGAGAAAGCAATGCTATTGCATCACCAAAGTTTATAATTTTTTTTCAGTTACATTTTGGCCTTCCTTCCTTGGCAACTGAACTAAGAATGTTTCATTTGAAGCTACATCACTCCTCCCCACCCCCTGCTTTTTTTTTTAAACTTGCCTTGGAGAAAAAGTTGCAAAATATGGTGGAAAATATGTTTTTCTGTATGAAAGGAGGGTTGTAGAAGTGCATCCTTTCCCATCTCAGTCAGCAGAATTATTCTGCTAAAGGAAAGAACTGAAACAACTTTATTGAAAGCACATGTTATCACTGTCAGTTATTCAAGACAGGAAAAGAGCATGGAATTATGGAAGTTACCAAAAGGGGTACTGATGGCAGTTAGACTTCCTGTGAGGGAGTCACCTTCACAAGCTGACAGAAGACAGCACACATTTTATGCGACCAAAATTGGTATCAGCCTGTTAAATGTAACAAACAGGGCCCTAAAGACGAAATTTTCATTTTTCTTCCCTGTAGATTAACAAAATATATCTTTCAGACATGATAAGGCTTGTTTGTGAAAGTGCAGTTTGTTTTCTAAGAACATTTAAAAGGTGGAGAACTTTTATAGCCATTATTACAACATTATAATTATTGCTAAAATGATTTAAAAATTAGATAAACATTCCAGTTCAAAAATATATGTCAAAACATGAAAAATAAACTATAAAACTTGATTGTTCTGGTGGTAGGGGCTGACTGGAGTCTATAAAAAGCCCGAGGTTTCAATAGCTTCAAAATATTAGTCACCTTGGTTACTTGGTCATGGAGATTGGTCACAGAACAGACTTCTAAAATTTTATACTAGGTTGTTTTTTTTTTCCTCAGTGCTTTCTGGGAAAGACATGATTGTGAAAAATCTTAATTATATTTCCACTATTTTTTTCATCTTCTTGAGAATTTATTTTTATGATTTCAGATAATCAAATATTCTCTGGAAATTCTAATCAGCTTAATTTGATCCACTAAGTTTATCTAGATGTCCTTTCCTCAATTCCAAGAAATTCCAATAGATTTAAACATAGTGATTTACCAGTTTAATTAAGTAAACTGCCTTTTTACAATTTCTGCTAAATATTGGACTCCTACATTATTCTAAAAGAATATTCTTTCACAGGGCCTTAAGTATGGCCCTACAGTAGCCAAGGCTATGAGTTCAAGTCTCAGTACTGACAAACAAAACAGAATAATTCTTCTAGAACACAAATTGCTTAATCAGAAATTTTTGGCATATTTTAAGATGTGAACTTTCAAATGATATTTCTTTATACTTATAGATGTACATTTTTTCTACATTATGAATAAAGCAAAAGTGAATGATTATTTACACACTTGATTTTATATCTTAAGATATTTACAATGTTGTACATCCTATCTGATTTACAATATCCCATACATTTTTGAGAGATGCACAATATAGGAAAAGTTTGCATATGATTTCTTTGCATCATTTTAAAGTACATATATTTAAAGATGGAATATGAGTTCAATTTGTTTTTATCATATAAACCTAGGTAAGGTGAAATTCTTTCATAAAAAATATACAATACAGTAAACTTTATATTTTTCACTTCTGTTAGGTAAGCTGCAAGCAAATAAAAAGTTATCTTACAGCATTGAAAAATGAAATGACAGATTAGTTAATTCTATGAACAATTATACTTCTTTGATTTTACATTTGAGAAAGAAAAATTCTTAGTTATGATATCATTCTTAAACAAAAGTATATATAATAAAACTTTTGGCTTTGTGTTATAAAATCATAGTTTTGGGTTTTTGTTGGGTTGGGAGGAGACATTTTAAATTTCTATTCGCTCTTCGAATGCAGGACACATAATTGTGGCAATGATATAAAATAATGAAAGACTTTGTAATAATGTCATTATGTTCAATTTGTTCAATAAATAATTTAATGTGAATTTGATGTTTATACTTTGATGTAACAATTTGCTTTGCACTTCTTGAGAATTAACTTTACTGTTTTTGTTTCTCCTTTATTCAATTAAGAACATATAAATATCTTACAAAATAAGATCCTAGATTTAAAATTTTTGAGGTTAATTTCTACAGCCAAGACATTTATTTGATAGTTTGTTATAAAACAAATGGTTATAACACAACAGCAAGTGAAATGGATTATACCAATTATATAGGAGCAGGAGTATTGATAAATCTTTTATTTAAATTTTATTGTCAAGGTAATGTACAGAGGGGTTATAGTAACATAAGTAAGATAATGAGTACATTCTTTTATCGAACTTGTACCCCCTCTCTCATTTTTCTCCCACTTTAATACATTGCTTTTAAAGTAGTCATTTGACCCTTTGGGAAAGATATTTCTTGTGTTTTACAGTTGTTGACACAGACTTGCTGTAAATAGCTAAAATTTATTAACATTGAAGAAATGTGTCTAAAAATGGTGCATTTCAAGAGCTTCAGCTTTGAAGGGAGGTAGATGTGTTCCCACATAGCCCTCTATTAAATGTGCCTTTAATTTGAAAATGCAAATGTTTGGAAATCAATACTCACCTAAATATGTCTCCAATGGTACCGGTTATATACTTTGTCAAAGCAATCATAACAGCCTGCCATATTTAGCCTAGTGTATGAAGATTTTTAAGGCTGCTAAGAAATGTTATTACAAATACAATGGCTTAAGTAACAATAACATATGATTTCATAGTTCTGTTGATCAGAAAAGTGACAAGAGTTTTCTCTTGGTGAGCTGCAAAGTCTAGCCTGCCTTCTGTCCAGAAGGCTCCAAGGGAGAATGTGTTTCCTTTTTGTTTCCTCTGTCTCCAGCCCTTCACATTCATGGTCCAGGTCTTCCTTTTTCAAAGCAAGCAACAACAGTGTCAATAACTTCTCACATGGTGTCTCCATCCTCCTGTTTGACTCCTTCTTACCCATCTAAGGTCCCCTGTGATTGTTTGGATTCTACCTGTATGATTCAGAATGTCTATTCCCAGTTCTAGATCCTTATGTTAGTTACTTAAGTAAGCAAAGGTTCCCAGCAGTGCAGCATGAATGACCTAAAAGGCTTCCACAACTAATTTAGAATTTCAACAATTAAAAACATAATCAGGTTTATAATTCAGGAGGATTTACAATTCACTGGAACTAGCCAACATAGGGTTGCTGTGAATATTTTTTTTTTGTAATGGGAGGTCATCTTCAATAATTTAAATAATTGTATAGGAAGGAAACATTTCATGAAGCTAGTATAGTGGTTTGGACTCCATGGGGTTATGTAGTGTTTGTGTTAAGACAAGCACTCGGTGGGGTGGAGAGCAGGTCATCCAGTGCAGATTCTTCCGAGCTGAAGTGTGTTTTCTCCAGGGACAACCAACTACTATTTAATTGTTATGCTTCCTTTTTTGGGAACATATGCCCATCTCATGATGTCCTAAGTCTGCAAGCATCTCCTTTGACCTGCCCATACACATTTGACTACGTAGCGATACATGACCACATCGCCGTGGTAAAGATTTAAGTTTTCAGTCCAGATTGAATCATTCCATCTGTTATCAGTTAAGCAGTGGAAAAAATGTTAGGGAAAAGCAAACATGTTTTGATAGATTTAATGTGCAAAGTAGGTAACCATACTGGGCAATGCTGATGATCAATAAATGAGCTCCAAGACTTTGTTGGAAACAATGGCTAAAACAACTGTTTTACTTTCCATACCAAGTTTGGCTGCGGCTGAATGAAGAACACCAGCATTGATCTTTGCTTTGCACTTGTACAAGAGACTATTTGCAGAGAGCCAAATATAGCAACAGAGGATTTAATATCTTGCCAAAAACTACAAAATCTGTTCCCCTTTAAGCATAATGCTCTGGCTTTTCTTGTGGATCTTGCAAAAAAAAAAGGAGGAAAATATAGTTTTACCCATTTTCTTCTGCTTAATGTTCCCTACACGTTTTCAAATGAGTTATGTGTGGGTTTGTGGTAGTTTGTATTTCCAAAAGAAGAGAGCTACATGAGATGTTTATATCCAGTATTATAATTTTTCTTACAAAAATTACCTCTGATAACTGATGTAGTAATTAATTGAAGGTAGTATTCACCCATATCTGTGGATATGTCAATATCATAACTAGCAATGCTGTCTTACTTTGAACATACATATTATCCATTATATATTTAAGTCTAGTTTAAGAAAAACGATTTTCAAAACAAAGATTACAATTAATGGTAATTAAGAAAGTCCATATTAATAGCTAAAAGACTGAGGGTCAACCTTTCATGTTTCGTAGCTCCTTAATGTGTTTCTAAACAATTATTTTCAATCTATAAAGTCATATCTTTTTCCTTTGTCTTAAAACATGAGTGCTTTGTTCTAAGTGTTACCTGACAGATGGACTAGTCCAGATTTCTCTCACTATACCCAATGACAACACTCTTCTGCTCAGTGTGTGTGTGTGTGTGTGTGTGTGTGTGCGCGCGCGAGTGCGTGCACGCACAATATTGAAGAAAATTTTGCAAACTTTACCAAGAAAATAGCTTTCTACAGTGACTACTTTACCAGACATCTCCATGGGGGATTTTAAACAAACACAAGGCTGTTTGGAAATACTTGGTGTATGTAAATATGCAAAATATGTTCAACAGTGCTAACAGCTGCAGGGTGTACTCCCTTATCCTGGAGCTGAATATTTTGATGGCAGTCTTGTTATATTTTTTTTCCATCTTTGATTCTCATTTCCCCTTTCAACTTTTATAAAAACTCAAAAATTTAACACTTTCCCCTTTCTTTCTCACACACATAGACATCACACACACACACACACACACACACACACACTTCCGTGCTGTTTCCAAGAGTGTCATTTCAGTAGATCCCACTGGAAGAGGTGGGTGTGGCCTTCAAGGAATGTTTCTGAGTTAGATGATGTTGTAAAAGCTGCTCTTCGGGGAGCTTGCTTGGACTCGTTCTGACACCAGTCTCACACATGGCCCAGACACTCCTCAGGCCAGATTCCATTAAGGCTTGTCACGGCAAAGGGTGAGAAAGTCCTGTGTGAGTGGCCTTCCAGCTGTGACAGTCAGTCCCAGAGATCCCAGAATCATCACTGTAATTGTGACTGCTTTATCAGATCCTATAAGATCAGGAGACTTATCCTTTTGTGAAAATAAGCATATGACATTTCCTCAGACCCACAAAAGGAAAGAAGGACCAAGCAGAAATTTAAAAAGAGTCTTTTTATACACAATTTGAAAGGTTGAAGCTTAGGAGAAAAAAGGTGACAAATGTGAAGAGGAAAGGCCCAAATTCCAAGAACAGCTTCTATGGTAATTTGTTGACATTTAGTGCCACATTTTTTGGGTTTGTCAGTGAAAACCAAATGAAATCTATTTAAACTGCTTTAGGAAAATGAAATTTCTATTTAGAGACACGAGAAATGAAAACAGTTATTTTAAGTACTCTATATGCCATAAGCATTACACTATTTTATCTCAACCCTTTTTGGAAGTTAATATAAAAAAGATTTGAATTTTTACAGTACTAAAGAGCTAACCATATTTGTACTCTGAATCCCAAGGTCATCATCAGTAAAATGAAGGTTTTAAAGGCAACTACTTCATAGAGTTAAAGGGATTAAACAGAGCATGGAGTTCATTTCCCACTAAGCAGGTACTATTGTTTCCCTTTTAATTATCTCATTTGTTAGTATTGTGGAAATCATCACTTAAGCATTTGCCAAAGGTACTCAAGTAAGAATGACAGAATTCAAACCCAGGTCTACCAAACAAGAATGTGGGGAGGGAAGGGATGGTTGGGGAAAAACAAAGGAGGGGGTAACAATGCTTGCTAGGAAATGTCCTCATTACATTGCTCATGTAACTGTAACCCCTCTGTACAGTATCTTTACAATAAAAAAATTTAGGAAAAAAAAGGTGTTCTTACCTGCTTCCTCAAATTTGTGCTATTGTAACATTTAAGTATGGTCACAGATTAATTGTCACATTTATCTCTCAGCAAATTTTAATAGTTTCTCAGCAAATTAGAATAAATTAAAAACTGGAATAAATGAAATGGCAAGAGGAACTAAGATGGCCAGAAAGAGGAACTGTGAGCAGTAAGAAAGAACCATGTGTTTTTAAGAAGTCTTTTAGAAGTCAAATAGAGTGACAGAGTCTGGAATTATAGAACATTATCTTCAGTTTGGACATACACAATCAATTCATTTAATATAAATTGGCCTGAAGGATTAAGGTCATTTTTCTACCAAGCTCAACCTCAAATCTCATTAAAATAGTGACTGGGTTAGAAGAATTATAATTTCTTTCCTTCTAGCTTTCCTGTCTGTCTTTCCTGTCTTCCTTTCTTCCTTCCTTCCTTTTCTTTTTCTCTTGTTGGTTGTGGGTCTTGAACTTGGCCTAGGCGCTGTCCCTTAGCTCTATCTGTTGAGCCACAGTGCCACTTCTGGTTTTCTGGTAGTTAATTGCAGGTAAGAATCTCATGGATTTTCCTGCCCTGGCTGGCTTTGAACCACGATCCTCAGATCCCAGCCTCTTGAGTTACAGATGTGAGCCACTTGCACCTGGCTATAATTTCTTATATAATAGCATAATCTCATATTTAAGACTGCTAATTCCAAATCTTGTTAAATGATCAGATGCTCTTTTGCCAAAAATCAAAATTATAATTTAATCTTCATTTTATTTTTATATATTGAAGGAAATATTTTAAAGTATCCTAGTTCCTCATAAAATTATTAAACACCCTCACAAGTACTGGCCCCATAGCCAGGAGCTTCACAAAAATCCTCTCATTAACTATTAAGCCTAACACTCAGAAGTGTTCCCTTACTCTATAGATAATAAAACTGAGTTGCAGGGCTGGGAAGGTGGCTCATTGGTAGAGCACTGGCCTAGCATGCTGAGGCCCTGGGTTTGATTCCTCAGCAACACATAAGCAAAAAAGAAAAAAGCCGGAAGTGGCGCTGTGGCTCAAGTGGTAGAGCGCTAGCCTTGAGCTGAAGACCTGAGGGATAGCGCCCAGGCCCAGAGTCCAGGCCCCATGACCGGACCCCCCTCACTCCCCCAAAAAAACTGAGTTGCAGAGATTTTAAATCACTTGCTTAAAGGAGAATTAGCTGCTTAGTTACTATAGTTTCTAAGCTCACCTTTCATCCTCAACTATACAAAGATACCTGTCCATTTTCTGAAACATGGGGGGTTTGAAAATCTAGACTAATTTCCTCATCGCCCACTAAGACCAATGGAGGAATTTAGTCTCCTCAACATGCAACAGAGGATACATAAATGAAAGTATCATGACTAATTAGCTCACTTTGGAAAATTTTAAATAGCATGCGAATAGAACTCTGATATCCATCCCAAGGCCTTGGAGAAATACCCGAGCAAACCATGGGCCCTAATGCTTTGGTTTCTCTAGATTCTATGCTTTGTACATGGTACTTCAATGGGTCACTTCTGGATGCAAATAGGTCTGTTTGCAACAACTTTGGTTTGTAACTGCATTTATAATTTCTAGTGCCTACCAGTTGCAAGTATTTCAAACTGCAAATTCACAAGGTAAGCAAATTACATTCTAAATTTTAAAAATACTTTGGGACACAGGAGGGAGACAGTGGGGAAACTGAAAGGTTTGGGAATGAATTTTACATAGACAAACAAGGAAAAAGATTGTGAGATGACTCAAAACTGAAGAATTTATGTTCAAATAACCTGAAGCTAAGAACAGTAAGGAATGAGTTGCCCCCTCGGTGAAGCAGTCTTGTTTTCCTTGAGAATAAAACTATATGATATTTCTGACTACGCATGACCAGAAACCAGAACTATTGTCACATGTTTAAAATAATGAAGTCTTACGGAATAATGAAGCATTACTGAAAGAATGTGCCCTAGTTATCTGGAAAAAAATGCTTTTTTGACCTAGTTGTGCTATTAACAACTCCCTCCTCCCCCCTGGAAAAAAGTACTGTATTTCTTGTCTTGTTTTATCTATAAAGTAGGGAGCTAGATATTCTGTGGGAGTTGTTGTAGCTCTGGAAATTGAGCATATCTTTTTTATTTTAATATAATACCATATCCTACTTAAGCATCAGAATTAATATTTTCCAGGAGCTAAAAGAGTTTGGAAAGAACAACCTAATTGGAAAAGATTATTTGACAACTTCTTTAGCTATGGAAGGCCAAGCTATAAAAACTCAATAATGACAATGTGCAGAGAGCAACAAATAAAATTCCAAAGAGTCTCTTTGCAACAAATGCCATTGGTATTTATGTAATCTGAAGAGGAAAAAAATAAAAGCAAGAAAGACATGATTCCCTCAGGGATTAGACATCCTGGAATTTGTATTTATAACACAGTTTATCCTTGAAGAAGCCAGTATTCAAACCTGTGTGTAATTTAGAATTTCTGCTCATCCCATGTGCCCTGCAGGCTGGTTTGAATTACTCAGTGATGGAAAATAGAAATGTAGGGGGAAAAACCATTTACAGCATTCCTATTACTAATTATGTGCAGTACTGTAAGACAATGTTGCAGATACATCAGTGGAGACATGCGCTGTTATCCAGGCGCTGCCCCTACACACTTAACTATGTCAATTTGAAAAAGAAAATAAAATCCTCAGAATGTGTCCAGCTTAGTTTTATATTGCGGTCTATAGTTTCTACTGGGAAAGTGATACTTGGATTCGTTTCTCAGAATTTGTTAACTACTTTATTTCCTTATGTCCTAATTTTCATTTAATTATAGTTATTCACACTTTCATTGGGAAAAAAACAATTTATCATGATAATCCAAACACATTTACCACCTGTTTATGATGCCATCTGGTGAGTGGGTCAAAACAAGTTTTCTTCTAAAAACATCCTGTGTCTTTTGGCCCAACTATTCTGTGTTTGGTGTTCTCTATCATGTTCTCTTCTAGAGATAACTTTGCCATATCATATGAAACTACCGTTGGTTTCCTCAATCCTTGTGAAATATCCTAAGGGTTCCTTGTCTTAATCTTCTACACAGATAGTACATTCTAGGGTGCTCCTTACTTGGCAAGGGGTTTTGCTCATTATTGCCTGAGTACTCCTGAGGTGCAGGGACAGTTTCTCCTCTTAAGCAAATTGCTCTGTTCTGGAAGGATCAGCCTTTTATTTTATCACAGGTATAGGAACTGCTTGATCAGGACTGATTTTCTTTTTCCACAAAGCCAGTAGTGTCACAGAAGTATCACAGGAGGTTTGACTCCTGGCACTGGCAGGAAAGTATGAGAGAAATAAGATGCTTCCTTTTCCTGGTTTGCGTTGGACACCAATTCTGGGAGCAGCTGTGCCCCACAGAAAATGTGACCCCTTTAGGATCTCAGTGCTTCTCATGCTCCCGTCTACTCTGAGAGTCCTGGAATCTCTGCTTCCTGAGACATCGCTTCTTGTGTTTTTCCTGTGGGTGGTGATGGTTTCCTCCTCTTTGCTAGGGAATGGTCCACTTCAGGTCTCCTTAGCTTTCCTGACACAGTGTACTTATTTCCTGCATCAATTTTGCCCTTGGAAAAATTCATAGTGATATTTGTATACTTGGTTCTAATGTGGGAGATTTAATTTTGCCCAGTGGAGTGGTCCCAGAAGACAATGCCTCAAGGAAGAATTGTGGCATAGCATCATGTACATGTTAGAGCAAGAAAGCAGGAATGGCCTGCTTTAAGGCAGAGAGGAGAATTTAAATAATCCCTGGTATGCAGTAGCATCACAGTCATCTGGGTTATCAAGGCTGTAGGAAACTAAGTAACCTGTTACATCGTGCTGTAGTGACAATGATAACAAGTCTGGTAGGGATTGGAAAAAAGTATTGGTGAAAATAGTAAAGAAATTCTGGGGAAGGGGAGGAGCAAACAAAGCCAGTGCAAAACTTTTAACTCTCTGCCCAAATCACAGGTAGAAAAACAGAGAACTTCCTGACAGCTTGAAATGATATTTTAAATCCACTATACCTAATTGTCAAGAATGGCTGAAGATTAGGCCTAAACTCTTATGGTACAATCTGGGGAATTTGGAAGTAAACTGCTCAGGTAACTGCTACATTTCTTCTGTGAAAAGGGATTAAGAAGACATAAATGGTTTCCTTAGACATTGGCAGAAACATGTGGGTGATATCAGCTAAGACTAGGGGGGCCGTGGACTCCTATAATCTATTCATACTATCACATTTCCTTGTCTCTTGACCTCAGACTAGAGTCAGAGTCCATACTGTACTAGACTCTAGGACATCAGAGAAGACATTTACCATTTAAATTTTAGAAGAAGGGATTAACACTTAACACATATAAGTTTATTTGAACCCATGTATCATATACACAAATGTATTTTAAGCATGGTAAGCTAAAGAAGTGAACTATAAAATTAGGTTGGTAGATCTGATGGACATAGGATTTAGTGTCCTGACTGGATTATCTGGAAATGTCCTACCAGCCTGCCTAGTTAACTGAACAAAACATGGATTCCACAAAGGACTAGTTTAATGAGTTCGAGATGCCAGAACTTCCCTGTAATTATTTAAAGGAAGGAAGGAATCTAACAGACTTACAAATTTGGTAATGTTAGAACAAAATTATTGTGTGCATCTTGCTTTCTCTCCTACTGAAAATGCTGCTCGGAAGTTAAAACACACCCATCTCTTGGGCTTTGAGAAATGCTTTATGAGGGAATGGCAACATTCTCAGAATTCGGTGCTCACTAGGAGACTGGGGATGGCAGTAGTCCTTTACATCCTCAAAGCAGGTTATAATACTTTAACAGGAGCTGTGAGACCCCAGAGTGAGAGACCAAGTGGCAAAACTTAGCCATGAGTGATAAGGATGGGTCAATTGTTATGACTAGACAAAGACTACCACTGAGACTGTTTTAACCTGTACAGACCCAAGCTACACATAATTGACTACTGGGCTTTAAGAATGAAGTAAAATATAAAATATTATTTGTACAGGAAATATACTTATCCTAAGACTACAAATCTTGAGTCATGGTCTCTTGCCCAATTCCTCCAGCCAAGCTAGAAGATAAGCCAGAACTCTTTGACCCAAGGGAAGATCGGACCACATTGAGGAAGGCCCTGCAACACTGTCATGCGTTCAGATTGTTACTCTTCCTTCTAGCATGCCCCAAAGGAGGAGTATTATGACCATTTTGCTTGTGACTCTGAACTAGAGAAAGGGAAAATTCCAGACTCTGTCTCTCAGTTGACACTAATCCCTGGGGACTTGCATTACCATTATAATTCATCAGCCTTTGAGGAAGGGAACAGATAAGTGGAATGTTGTTCTAGATTTAATTCAGATTGAGTCTGTGGGTCCCCAGGTCCCACTTTTGATGATTTTCCCCGTAACAGATGTAAAGTCAGATTGTTAGGAAAGGCCAGGATTATTACTGTAAGAGTCATTCTTAACTAAATAATAGCTCAAAAGAAATTTTAATGGAGGATAAGTACATAGTAACTTTCCCATCAAACCATTACAAGATATAGGAATAGTAGTCCCAAGGGGCTCCACTAATAACACTGTAAAAAAACAAACAAACCAAAAAAAAACAAAACAAAACAAAATAACAAGTAATCAGGGAGAATAACTTTGGATTTTCTCAAATTCAGTGAGTCCATTCATATTTTGGACATGTCTTCTTTTTTACTTATTAATAAGTTTTTTATTGTGAAAATACCATACAGAGGGGTTACAATTTACATGAGCAAGGTAATGAGTACATTTCTTATCAAGCATTGTTGCCTCCTCCTTTGTTTCCCCTTCCCATCCCCGCCTTCCCATCCCCCATCTTCCCACCTTGCCAAAGTTGTAAAGTTCGTTTTTTGACATAATGACTGTACATCTCATTGTTGCAATGGGTCCACCTGTATCCCTATTTAAACAATTTGTTTTTTCCCTTCCCCTCCACAAATTATACCAACATCAAATACAGTGAAAACAGGGGTTATACCGTGGGGGAGGGACATTCAAAGCAACAAAGAAATCTTATAAATACGTTAGCAACAATAGCAAGAAAGGAAAACAATTTGAGTCCTTACCTTGGAGTTCATTTCACCTAACATCAACTTATCTGACAGTTTCTGCTTGTCTCAGACATATACCAGTTATTGCAAATAAGAGAAACCATGGGACCTATGTTTCTTTAGGCCTGGCTTACATCACGTAATATAATTTTTTCCGTCTTTCCATTTCCTAACAAATGGGGCAATGTCATTCTTTCTGGTGGAGGCATAGAATTCCATTGTGTACATATACCACATTTTCAAGTGTCTTCTGACTAAAATAAATCAAAATGGACTTTGGGGTTTAGTACATAACAATTGATCTAGCTCAAAGAATGCCTCCCACTTTTCTGTAACGATATGATAGCCAAATAGATACTGTTTAGTATCTATTGTCAAGTTCATCAAAATATTGTGTGTATAAGATTTGGAGATTGCCATGTCTGAGTGTGTTTCAGTGCCTTTGTTATCCTCTGTAATAGTAGCCTCTTGGGATTTCTACGCGGACATTCCACAGAACATCGCACTGGTTCTTGACATTAATGATAATTGAATCTGGTAAAGAGGGAGTAACAACAACAAGCAACATTGCTCAATGCTTAGCAAGTTGTATGCACGTAGACAGTAGGAAAAGAAACAGATGAAAATGCAGGCTTCTGCCATGTCGGTGAAATTACTAAAGGCATGTGGGAATATTTGCTCCAACCTAACAGGCGATTGGATCAGATTTGCACAATGTACCTCCCAGAAGGAGGACAACCTGTGGTGGGGAAAACTACTTTTAGTAGAAACTGGTACATATTTCAGAAGGACGTTTGCCTTCTCTGTATGATATGCTTCTTCCAGCAGTACCACTCATAACTCCACTTGCTTCTTATCTACAAGAGTGACAGTCCATAGCTAGCTGATCTGGTAGAACCAGTGAAATGAATGAAGATTCAGTTTTAGGGCAACCTTAGAAAAAATAAAAACATACTCTAAGGTCAGATGTGAAGCACTGACTCATATGTGACTCTATTTCCCCATAACTATAAAGAATACTCTACTCTGAGAATTAAGAAAGTAGAAGAGTTAGGGATTGAATGATCTCACCAAATTTTCTATTCAATTGGCTCAGTGGTAGAGTGCTTGCCTTGTATGCACGAGGTCCTGGGTTCGATTTCTCCACACTATATAAGCAGAAAAAGCTGGAAGTGGTGCTGTGGCGTAAATGTTAGAGCACTAGCCTTGAGCTGAAGAACTGAGGGACAGTGCCCAGGCCCAGAGTTCAGGCTTCACAACGGACAAAAAAAAAAAAAAAAGAAAGATCTGGGTGTTCAAGAGGTGATCAGAAGTTAAAATTCTTCCCCTTGTGAATGAATGAACCCATTCATAGATTAAGGGCTTAATAGTTTCAGTGGTAGTGCCTGTGTTACCAAATGGAGCTCCTTCTGTCTTGCCTCTGCCTCACCAAGTAAGACATCTGCCCTATTATGATGTAGCAAGAAGGTCCTGACTAACCTGAGCAGAAGCTGGGGGCACCTTGCCCTCTGACTTTCAGCCTTTATAGCCATGAGTAAAACATCTCTACTCCCTTAAATTGCCCACTTGGTGATGCTCAGTTATAGAAACAGAAAACAAATGAATATAAGGAGTGACCCTGCTCACTGCTCTGTGAACCTGATAACAGACAAGTCAGGACATTCCTGGAGGCTTAATTTCTTGTTGCTGTTGGTAGCTTCTGAGAAAGCTGGCACCGTTAGACTAAACAGCTACAGCAAGAAAGAAAATCTTTGAGTGATGTTGATATTCCTAGCATGCAAAGCTTTCCATACCTGAGTGACTTTTGTGCTTTCCCTGTAAGTCATTCTTAAACCCAGCAGAGAAGCTTGATCTAATTCTCATTTCTTAGTGAAAGGTTTCTTATTCCCTGTCAAACTATCCTATAAATGCATAGTGAAGGAAGGAGTGGGTTCCGTGGCTCATTCGCTGTCAGTCTTTCTGCCTTCTGGTCTTGGCACTCTCTTCTGCTGTAACTGTGCCTAGGGTAAATTCATACCTTCTTTACGTTCCCTAGGCTGTCAAGGAGTTTAGGAGACAGCATGTGTTGTACTGCTTTTCGGGTTTGAGTTTTCTCCAATAAGTGCTATATATGCATGTTTTTCCAATAAACTCTATGTATACTACAAACACATGTGCTGTTAATGGTGTGTTTGTGATTTTTTTCCTGTTGCAACACAAAACCAGTTTATTCAATTTGACTTTGCTTTTCTGAAAAAATTGAGTACTAGAGTTCCAAAGGTTTTAATTCTTAGAGAAAGAATGGGCTCCCTAGGGTACTGACAATTGTTTCACTAAGTTGAGAATGGAGAACAGCACCTGTTTTACTCTGAGCCTCTTATACTACTAAGCCTTTGCAAATGGAGGAGACTACAAAACCAATGAGAGAATGGATGGTTGCTAATGAGAGTGAAGTCTATAAATATGTATGGAATTCAGAATATTTCCGAGGATACATTTTATGACTTCCATATTTCATAGCAAAGATGAATGGGAGTGAACCAAAGCTCCAGGAACCCAGACAATGCAGAAATGTAGGTAACACTTGTCATAATGAGTAATGCACCTGACCATCCAAGGTCATACTTTTGAGAATTGAATAAAATGGCATGCCCCAACTCCTTGGTTCATAGTAAGTGTGGGGTATGTGTTGTTACAGCTTCTACTGCTGTTAATGACTGAGGTCTGTTCTCCAAAGAGAGAAATGATTCAGAATCAGGTTTATGTCACAAGGGCTCAGGAATTACAAAATAGGAAAGTATATTTAATTTATTTGCTCCTAACATTCAGACTTGTGGTGAGAGGAAATGTGGTCGTTGTGGCACAGCTTTTAACTCTGTATAAATAAGAGGATCTCCAGATCCCAATTTCTGTTGTTGTTTAAGTCTGGCAGTACTAGGGGGTTGAACTGGAGGCCTACCACTTGTGAAATTGGCAAGATGTTGCTAAGCTCTGTAACCAGCCCTATTTTTTCCCTAGCTAGTTTAGGATAGAGTCTTACTCTCCACCCAGGCACAATCTTGAGCTGGAATCTTCTACTTTGAGTCTTCCTATCATTTCTGGGATCACAGAGGCATGCCACCAAGTTGGGTTTCCCTTCCATGGAAACAGATTCAACTATTTTTCTGCTTGGGTTGTCCTGGTACCACAGTCTTCCACTCTCAGCCTTCCCCAATCCTTGGATTGGCAGGCATGTGCTACTATAGCCAGCTATAAGTTGAGAAGAGGGGTCACAACCTTTCTGTCCAGGTGGTCTCAAACTGCATCCTTGCATTCTTAACCTCCCAAGAAGTTCAGATTTTAGGTGCTAGTATTCCAGCACTTTTATTAGGACCATTATGAATGAACTGGCCCTTCATATAAAACTCATTGTTGCCTCTGGTTCTGAAGAGCAAATTAGCCATATAGACTTTTATTCTAACTGTAAAGTAATTTTGATTTAGTTTGGAGTATCTTCTTCAATTACAACCATTATTTTTTCTAAACTAGGATTTCAGCTTCTTAGCTAAGCTAATATCCATTCATTCATTCATGCCTTTTCTTTTTGGGTTAGATTTCCTTCTCCACCTTGTGCTGTCTTCTTGTTTCATTGATAGGACTTTATTAGAAATAGAATTCTCATTTTTTAACTTAAATAACTTCACATTACAGGAAATAGTCACCTTGAATTGAGCCCATAATACCAGGACACTTTAGAGTTTAAAGTAGTTATGTCCTTTTTTTTTTAATTTTGAAAATACTGTACAGAGGGGTTACAATTACATGGGCAAGATAATGAGTACATTTCTTATCAAGCATTGTAGCCTCCTCCTTTGTTTCCCCTTCCCATCCCTTCCCAGGCTCCCCCCTGCCCCCCAACCCAATCCTCCCCCATGTCCTTATTTTTAAATGTTTTATATTAACAACTTACTGTAATGTATTTTTAAGGATAGGATCAATTAATAAATGGCATTGTTATGACATAGAGTTCTAAAAATGCTGTGCATGGGTAAGTGTTGTTACTATTCTATAGACAGTATCCTCAAATTTCTACCCAATGAACATGAACAACTTAACTAGATATATCCACATCTATAGTCTACACAAATCATTCTGGCTAGGGACTTTTGTCTTTGAAATTATACAGTTACTCCTTTTGGTTGTTTCCAAACTTATGCAACCTAATTTGGGGTCAGAGAACAGAATCACATTTTAGAATCTCTCCAGGTATTATCTTTGATAATATTTTTGGTCTTTCCTATCAAATACATTATTCCACATTCATTGTTATTTATCTTTGCATGCTTCATTTCATTGCTTTTGTTAATGTGAAATTTCACCTTGTTGGGTTAACAGTCTTTGATTATATAAGATGCTTTAAAACCTCATTTATTAATGTCACTTATTTTTGTTGAAAAATATCTATTTATCATTAAATTTTTTTCTTATCAAAGTTAATAAGTTACTTTCATTACTACTGTCAAGAATGGTAATTATTAGAAATATGTATCAATACTAGAATTTCTATAAAATATAGAGTAATGATATATTTCTTGATTATCTTTTTGATATATCCCTAAGCTTTTGAAGGAATTTACATTTTGTTTAAAATATTGTTGAGACATAGGGATTCAATATAATTATGAAGTTTACATAATTCAAGATGTTAAATATTGTAAAGCTCACTTTTAATGGTGGAATGTCGCCGTTTTTTTTTGGGGGGGGGTCTTGTCGTGGGGCCTGAACTCTGGGCCTGGGCGCTGTTCCTCAGCTCTTCAGCTCAAGGCTAGACTCTACCACTTGAGCCACAACGCCACTTCCGGCTTTTTTCTTTTTGCTTATGTGGTGCTGAGGAATCGAACCCAGGGTCTCAGGCATGCAAGGCAACGCTCTACCACTGAGCCACCTTCCCAGCCCTGTTGCCATGTTTTGCAGACAATTTCATTGTGTCTCCTGCAGACTCTGCTCACCACACCTGAGGTAAAGGTAATGGAAACTAAACTTTAGGAAGTGGAGTCTTATGGGAGGTCCACAGGTCACTGGGATCCACTTCAGAAGGACCTGGTGTTTGTCAGCCTTTCTTGTTCCTTGATTTGATATATGCCCCCTCTTCCTGACATACGTCCTTCTGTCACTGCTATGGGCCAATCACATGTGACAATGCCCCGAGGTGACTCAGCTAGTCTCCACTGTGTTATTTTGGCTTTCATCTTTTATATCATGAGCTAAGTAAACCTAATTTCTTTATCAAGCTAGCCTGTCTCAGATACTTCATTATTGTAATGAAAAATAGACTAATATAATGTTCTAATACATCGTAATTATATTCTTCATATTGCTAATATTAGAGCAATGTAAATTGTTTTAATGCAATTGAATGGCTTTGCAGAGAATCATCAGAAATGGTATTTATCACCCTCACTCTAGAATAATTTCAATGACTAAATATACTGAAAATTAAGAGTCAGATTCTAACATTATCTTGGTTTTTCAATAGGGTCTTGTCAGTAGAAATGGGACTTCAACATTGTGAACCTAAATTTAGGAATTTGCACAGATGAGTTTATCTTAAATATTAAAATATACTTTGGAATTAATATATCAAGTCCATCTAAGATGGCTCAGATTTTTTCTTTAAATTTAATTTTACCTTTTATGAAATGGTTTTAAAATAAATTTCATCTGAAAAAAGGTTATAAAATACCGAGAATGTCAAGCTTTTCAAATAGAAGCAAAATGAGAAGACAGAGAGAAACAAAGCTCTTGTCATCCAGATTTGCTCTAATATTTGTCTTCTCAGCATAAATTCTTTGAATTAGACTCATTTTGGTTACTATGTCTGCAGTACTATGGGGATGTTATTGATTATTTTTACTATAAAGTAAATGTGGTCCCTCACTGTTTTATCTAGGATGAAAAAGTTAATAAAGTATTTTGTTTACCAGAGATTACAGTGATTAATATAAGAAACATCAATTTCCCATTCATACTAGGGTCTCTTAGGCACTTTAGAACCTAAAATAAGAAGGGCTTTGCTTCTTGAAGTTGCAACATCTGGAACACTTCTTCTTTTCAATTTCTACTTTTTAAAAATGATTTATTTTGAAAGTTGCAAATGTTCCTTCGGTTTATATTTAATTTAGCTCAGACTATTCACATATCCCTACACAGATGCAGGAAGGTGAGGAACTGTAAGCAAGAAGTGGTTGGTGAAATTTTCTCTGCCATAGTCACTGATAATGAATGTGTGCTGAATACTTCTGCATGTGTGCTGCATTGAGCGAAAGATTGAACATGGAGTGATATAGTCTTTAGAAGGTCTGTATGCTAACCACAGGTGAATTGCTTCCATTATAGCTTTTCATGTGCAAGGATACAACTATTTCTCCAAAGAATCTTTAGACCCAAACTTGAATTTACATATGAAAGAAAAATAATTAAAATTCTGTTTGTAGAATGTTTTCTCTAAAGATAGAAGTTACATGCTATTTATATCTAAAAATCATTTTAAAATCAATTACACACTGTTTTAAAAATTAGCATACATTAACTGTCCAATGGAGGTTTCATTGTGACATTTAACATTTTGTGTATTATGCACTATCATCAACCTCCCCCTCACCTCAATCTTACCCTTCTATTTCTCTTCCTTATCTTACTCCCTACTTCATAAAACATAAACTGCAGTCTTATTTTTCTGAGCTTATGATTCAGAGAGTTTAAATGCGCTACTCAGAACATATAGTTGGTGAGTGGACCAGGCTAATGTCATGTCTGATCGTACAGCCCCAACTGTCCCATCTTTTGTGGTAGTACTTAGTGGTTTTGTAATTACAAGCTCTGCCAACTGACTAGGTACACACGGCAATCTAAGACAAGAGTTAGATTGTCACAGGATTCATTGTTCATGTATCTCTATGTCACAGAATTGTTCGTTTGAACAACTTAATTATGTTGTATTTTGTGATAAATGTAGAAACATGGTTTATCATTTCACCAGAGAACCAGAAGCAATGGGTTTATAAAGATGGTATTATGCATATAATACCTATACATATGTTTTTATTGTACATTTTACAGTTTAACATCCTTACCTCTTTCTCTCCTTCAGTATATATTCAATATCATTATGGTACTATGTATTTGAATGTATTTAATGTCTTACATAATATATAATTTATATAATATCTAAAAGGTATTAGATATGCATATATACTGTTTATATGATATATTGCATATTTGATAATAATTATATATAAAATTACATGTAATATGTCATACTTGAATATATCTTAAATACATGTATTTAAATATACATATTAAATACATGTATGTAAATACATATAATTATATTAAATACATGTGTTATATACAATGAGTGTGATTTAATCTGCTTCATATTGAAAGAATACCAGAGACTAGGTAAGTTTTATTGAACAGAAATCTACTGTTTCATCATTCTGGAGGTGGAGGAAATCTAATAATGGAATGATGGTATCAAGAGAGGTTCTTCTCGCTACATCATCATGTGGCAGAAGAAAAGTTAGTAAATGACAGAGCAAGAGGCGTCCAAATTCACATTTTATAATGACATTAACTACATCCGTTATGATAGGGCCCTCATGGCCTAATTACCACTTAAATATCTCCCAATGCCAGTTAAATTTTTACTACAATGCCAGTTACATTTCAGTTTTTTAACAGAATAAATCTTCAAACAGTAGAACCAAGAATGTGATATATGTTTATATGTGTATACATCATATGTACATAAGCATATATATTCTCTATATCTGCATATATTATTTATGTGTGGAGAGAGAACGAGATTTATTTTTAAGAAACTGCTTACATGTCTACTGATTTAAATGTTAATCACATTGAAAATGTACCACACAACAACATCTAGCCTAATATTTGAGAAACTACCTGTGTCCAGTTGCAAAACCAGATTCCATAAGTTTTGCCATTAACTATATGAATGCTATTGGTAAAGTACTTACAAAAAATTAAGAAGTATATATAATCTTTAGGTCTAACCAAGTCGTTTAGAACAAATGCATAGCATCCAAATATCTTTCTAGTCTTACTTTACATTTAAATATGTCTGAATGTAGGAATTTTTTTCTGAAATCTTTTTCAAAAATTGTTCTTTTAATCCCTTACTCTTTCCAGAACAGAGCTGCTGTGCAAATGAATATAGCTCAGTACAGTTCTACAAGTATTTGCTGAGTCCTTGATTAAGCCAAGAAGCCAGGCCCTATTACCTTCCACATCTACTCTGCCATTTCTTCATATGCAAAGCCTTACAATAAAAATGTCTCTTCACATGTGGAACTTCCTCTTGTGAATTATATGCTTGACATAAAGGAACCGAACTCGTGTAGGTTATTCTACAGCAGACACTAAGGGAGCGTTCTAATTACTCTGTGTGTGTGTGTGTGTGTGTGTGTGTGTGTGTGTGTGTGCGCATTAGGCCTTGAACTCATGATCTCAAATTCTATCTTAGCTTGTCTTCTCAAGGCTGATGTTCTACCACTTGAGCCACACCTCCATTTCTAGCTTTTTTTTTTTTACTGGTAAATTGGAGGTAAGAATCTCAGAGACTTTCTTTTTTCCTGAGCTGGCTTTGGACTGTGATTCTCAGATCTCAGTCTCCTAAGTAGCTAGTATTCTAGGCATGAGCCACCAACACCCAGAAAGTATATTTTTTAATGTTAAACATTGAGATTTCTTTGATAGTGGAGACTTATTTAGTTAGATATGAGCACATTACAAAAATAAACGTGAGAAGATGATTTATATGTGATTAAATTATCAAAGGTACATTCTGTTGAGAGAAGCTTCATTTCTTTCTGGAGCAATCACAGAGAAAATGAGATGATCTGGTCCATGTTAAATCTCTCAACACCCAGCAAAATAATGACATGAACCAGTGAACTTCAGGGTTGAAAAGGTCAGAGATATATAAACTTTGAAATATTCTTGGATGCTATTGACTCTTTCAAGTCTAAATTAGCTTGGATCCATTACTGTTACTAATACAATCTCTTTAAAATATAATGAATATTGAAATAATATGTTTAAATTGCCTTATAAATCTCAAAAGTCTTGTAGGAAGAAAAATAATTTAATTAATAAAAGTCCCAGATGGCACATAATAAACAGAAACATTCTGGTGTTGTATCATCCTGTTTTAGTTGAACGATATTTTTAAAAAGAAAAATAAAAGCAGACCTAATATATTTGAAAGAACTGACTTCTGTCACCATTTATGGCTGGCATTTCTGAGTATTATCTATGGCATTTTGATTGGCAGATTGAATAAATCTAAATGGGATATTAGCAATCCAAATCAAATAGTGTCAAAACCTGCACATCAAGAATGAATGTCAAACTCTAATATACTCTACAATTATTAAAATCTTCTGTAAATCACAGTCCTGTCACTTGTTTTAAGAGAAAGTTACAAGCATAGCAATTGTCTTTTGGTAGGACACTTTGTGGATTATTTCTTCTTCTTTCTTCTTCTTCTTCTTCTTCTTCTTCTTCTTTCTTCTTCTTCTTCTTCTTCTTCTTCTTCTTCTTCTTCTTCTTCTTCTTCTTCTTCTTCTTCTTCTTCTTCTTCTTCTTCTTCTTCTTCTTTTCTTCTTC
>NW_012267289.1:4018984-4061855 GCF_000151885.1 Dipodomys ordii | reverse complement strand
TGTGTGTTTGTTTGTGTGTGTTTGAGGGGTCAAATTTAAACCATCTGACAAATGGAAAATAAAGTAAAATTAGAGTTGTTACCAAAAGCTCTGCAGCTGTCGGTGTGTTTGAGGCAGTCCTAATGGCTCATTAGCAACAGGCAAAACCACGTCCTGGAAGAAAAAAATGGGTCTAGTGTGTCCTTGTAGTGATTCTGGCTGAAGATGGACATCTTTTCCATAACTGACTGTTTATGCAAATGGTGGTAAGTTGTGGCTAGACTCATCATTGCAGGACAATGTTGACATAAGTCCATACCGTGGATTCTAATCAAAGTCTTTTCTGAACTTTAAGATCATGTAGCCCCTTCATGGTTTTTCACTCATGTGGGGGTAGAATTAATTCAGGGTTCAGGTCCTAATTTATCCAGCTCCTAAATCCACATTCTTCCTGTTATGATCATCGTCCAAATTCTCTTGTTGGTTTTTAGAAGAGAAATAGAAAATAAAGAGTCTAACATACTAGAGGACTTCTGGGCTTCTATACTTTATAAAATCCAGCAAAGCTATCTAGTATAAGAGGACCTTTGGAAACACAAGCACCCTTTCAATGTTGCACACAAAACCCAGCCTCTTGTTAGGGTCCAGATTCTTTAGGCTTACTTATTTTTATTTTCAGTTTCTCTCTTTGATATAAACACATTAAAGATGGTTTTACTTGATACCTCAGGCAGCTTACTGAACTCAGATTCTTAGAACATCAATTCTCCTTTGGAAAAGAATCACAAATATATTTTGTTGTGGTGTGTTTGCCTAACATTCATTGCAACTACTATGTCCCTCTCCTGTCCTATCTTCTCCCCTCCTCTCCCATTATTTTATAAAGTTGGTGTACTTTTTACTAGTTAGAGAAATCATTTCATAATAAAATTGCTGTTGACAACTAGAATAATATTACTCTCAAATATGACATGTGTCTTACCAACTGTACCTGTGTACTGTGTATTTACCACAATAACCCTATTGGAGTTCATGTGATATACTCTCTTCACTTGCCTAAATCTCATTGGCTGGTTACCACTTTTCAAAATTGTCTTTAAGGGCTGGGCACTTGTGACTTATGCCTGTAACTCTAGCTACCCAAGAGGCTAAGATCTAAGTATTGTGGTTCAGACAGGAAAGTTTATGTGATTCTTATCTCCAATAATCCACCAAAAGCCAGAAGTGGAGCCGTGGCTCATGTGATAGCACATTAGCCTTGAGCAAAGAAACTGAGGGATGGTACCCAACCTCTGAGTACAAGCCCCATAGTACTTATTACCTGCTACTCTGTGTGTGGAGGTGGGGTGGGGGGGTGGACAGAGGCTTTAAAGACTCTATCACTTGAGCCATACCTATACTTATAGCTTCTTGTTGGTTAACTGGAAATAAACGATCTTAATTTTTTTTTCTGGGCTGGGTTTGAACCTTGACCTTTAGATTTTAGTCTCCTGAGTCTCGAGGCTTACAGGCTTGAGCCACTAGCACCCAGCTTACCTGCTGGACTTTTAAGCCATATGGTAAGTAAAACTTTCCTGGGATAACAATATTTCTATGTCTCTACACTTTCCATAGGTAAGCTGTTAACCTTATATTGGCCATGTTTTTCTTATATACAATATTTTTAAACATCTTACATAGAGTAGGAATTCATAAAATGATTCTTGTGGTAATAATGAGATCTCATGTGGAATGTTACATTTGTAATGGAAAAAAGTTTAAAAATATTGTGAAGATAATTGCATCATAGAATACTTTCAAAATGTCAGAGTAAAAATATGTCCAAAGATAAAAGTACTGTGGGCTTAAGTTTCACGACTAGTTACCGTTCAAGTTTGCCTTTTACTTAAAGAACTCCTTTCCAACAATAAGGTGGAATACAATGCAGTTCTCAGAAAACATGAGAAGGTATGTAACCCCTGAAAATGAAAAGTGAAGTCATTACTGGAATGCAGGAAGAGGGATAGTAAATGTCCACCATTAAAAAGTCTATGATAACAGAGCTGGGCACTGGTGGCTCATGCCTGTAATCCTAGCTACTCAGGATCTGAGTAGCTATATCTGAGGACCCCAGTTCAAAGCCAGCCTGGGCAGGAAAGGCTGTGAGACTCTTATCTCCAATAAACCACTTAGAAAACCAGAAGTGGAGCTGTGGCTCAAGTTGTAGAGCACTAGCCTTGAGCTGAAGAGCTGAGAGACAGTACCCACGCCCCATGACCAACAACAACAACAAAATGGTCTATGATAACAGAGACTAGGTAGAATCTTAAATTACTCCAGGAAGTGAACTAAGTCAGGAATGAGTTGTCTATGCTGAAGGCTGCCCGAGAATATCACAGGACAGCAAATGTAAATCAGCTTTATGAAACAGAAACTGGAATGATTACTATTATGAGAGCTATTAACACCCAACGTATTGATAGAATGATAACCCATTCATTGATATCTGGAAGAAAAGATGTGTTTATCAGCTATTTATGACTATGACTAAATATCTGAGAAAGTAAATTTAAGGAAAAAAATATTTATTTTGGATTATAGTCTCAGACATTTCAGCCCATTATGGTGAAAGAGTATAAAGGGAGGAAAGTTCCTTTGCCTAATGGCAGCCAGCAGAGAAAATGCTTATTGCAGCCTTTTATCTCCCCACCCCCAATTCTATTTGGATGTCAGTTTATGGGATGATGTTGCCAATATTCAGGATAGAGTCTCTCCCTCTCTCTCTCTCTCTCTCTCTCTCTCTCTCTCTCTCACACACACACACACACACACACACACACACACACAGAAACACATGCTCACAGAGCTTAGTTAATATTCTTTGGAAACACCTCCACAGACATCCAGAGGTGGGCTTTAACTCACCTGGTTACTTCACAATCCATTCAGATTCACAAGCCTAGCTTTTGTGAACTCGCCAAGTACACAATCTCCTTAAACCATAATATTCCATCCTTGGCCCCCAAATGGATCAACGCATCATACAAAGTCCATTCAGTCCATCTCCCAGAATGCTCAACATTACTCAAAAGTCCACATTAAAAGTCTTCTCTGAAACTAATGGGAAACTCTCAACGGTCAGCCCTTGTCTTAATAAAAAGATAAACTATATACTTTCAGATATACAGTGACAGAGTAAAGATTCCACTATTAAAGGAAGGTATAGGAGAGGCTTAGAAGGAACTGGCCAAAGCAACACAAAAACTGAGCAGAATGTCTGCTTTCCTTGGCAGACATTTCAGGTTCCTATCATCACCAACAAACTTCCTGCGTCCTCCACTCCATCTTCAACTTCACCCTCACAGCTTCGTAAGTCAACCTCTCAAGGGTACTTCATAGACGTTCTTCTGGTTTTGCTATGTATTGCCTAAAACTTCCTATTTTACATGCTTGTAAAACCAGTTCAACAGATGGAAGATACCAAGTTGCAGCAGGAGTTAGGACCTCTTGGATCATGGCTGCAGTGGTTTCCAAGTACCTGAACAGCTGAGCATGGTAGCATGAATCTTAGAGAAACTATGAAAATGACGATTTCTTCTTATACTTTCATATTCTTAAGCCTATGATGGGTGGGATGTAGCAAATTCCTAAGACATCATCAAGGCATCTTTCCTCTTGTCCCAGCCGAAAAGTACTTGGCTTTTTTTCAATGGAATTAATCTCTTTAACAATCACAACCTCTTTGCCTTGTAACTTTAAACGTGCTCCTTTTCTTGCCAAAGTGCACATTTTTCAAATGTTTCTGCTTTGCTTTTTGTTTCCAAATGTCACTATAAATGTGACTAAAAGAAACCAGGAATAACCACACCATATCCTGAATTGTAGGCTGACTTGAAATTTCCTTTGTCATATTAATTAGTTCATCCTCTTTAAATCCAGCTTGACTCAGTCTTGGGAACATGGGCAATATGTAGATAAAAGTTTTGCCAGGATGAAACATGAAGAGTCTCTACCCGATATCCCATTAGAGTCCTCATATCCGAATGATGCTTTATGAGCACCATTCTTCAATGTTCTGTATAGAATTTATCTAGCCTGCATCTCTAAACCTTTCCAAATCTCCTGGCCATAAACCAGGTCTAAAGGTTTCTGAGCCACATTGCCAGGAAGTGTCAGCAGTGACACCACTTCCTTTGTGCAATTTTCTTGAGTTATTCAGCTACTTATCAGTTGTATCAAATACTTGAAAAAGCCAACTTAAGGGTTTATTTTAAGTCTTGTTTTATTTATTTTTTTGGTGGTATTGAGGTTTGAACCTTTGGCCTTATGGTTACTAGACAGACACTCTGTCATCTGAATCATGCTCTCTGTCCTCTTTACTTATATTTTGGATAAGTATACTGAGTTTTTGCTTGGGGCTGGCCTTGAGCTTCAACTCACCTATTAACATACCCTGTGTTGCTGGGATATGAACCATCACATCCAGCTCTTTCATCTGATTCTAGTACAATTAGATGACAGTTTGGGCTGCCTTTTCAAGCTAGAACAGCTATGTGTTGTCAGTGAAGCTCTCTATGGATTTGTTTTTTTAAATAATATTAGGTGATTGACTTTTATCAATCAGTGAGCACTGAAAATCAAATTATGCCTCTGCCCTGACAAGTTCTACACCAATAACATTAGCAGAAACAACATACTACTAAATGTTAATCAGATGGCAAAAATAACCACCAGTTTCATGTATCAGATTTTTCTTTCCTATTGAATGTTTACACAGAGAAGTAAACTGTTACATAAAATAAGCCTTGTTTGAATTAAAATACGTGACATTAGCCTGCAATTGTAGCTAATTGGGAGGCAGAGATTGGGACACTTTTGGTAAAAACCAGTGTTGGTTAAAAAAATAGTTTATGAGATCCCAACTCAACCAATATTGGGGTAAGTTGGCACATATGGGTCATCCAAGCTATGAAAGAAATATAAACAGATCACAGTCTGAACCAGTCTGGGAAAAATGCTAGACCTTTCCTCAAAATTAACCAGAGTAAAAATAGAGTAGAGATTTGGCTCAAGGGATAGAACACTTGCCTTGCAAATGGCAAGAGATATAATAAGGGGACCATAATAAAATAAGACATGATGTTGTATCTTCAAATATTTTATCCACTAGAAAAAAACACTAAACATTTACTAGTAGTTCTATGAATTCATAATCTAAATTTTCTTCTTCCTGAGTAATTAAATTAAGGGGCTTAATTCTTAACTATACTAAATTGTGATTCTTTCACTTTCTGTCCTTGTATAAGAATGTCAGTTTAACTTTCATCCCTGAGTAATTTCCTTTAATTTTTAAAATTTTTTCTCTGAAATCATTTCACAAGTATCTATCATCTGGCAAATAAAATATGTAAAATAAGTTTAAATTCTGTCCACTTACAACTGAAGAATCCCATATCTGCCATCTCACACTTTGTTTCCTATCAATTTGCCTTTCTAATTGTTCATTTTTTTTGTCCAAGAGATGTTTTACTAGATTTTCTTATAATTCCTATACCCATTTGCTATTGTCTTCATGCACTCAATAAGAACTAAAGAAGTTAATCTTTACTTTTGTCCACAATATTGCATCTTCAGATGACTTGAAATATGATTGCTATAACTGTAACTATATGTATATATATTCTCTGCATTCCATCCAAAATATACATTAATCTTCTTGCCCTATTTTACCTCAGAATATTTCATAACAGAAAGTTGTTGTTTATATTCTCAAAACTGTAACAAAGTTAAGTTCCTGATGAATACTTACTTGCATTATCAGCTTTGACTTTTTTTCAAATTCAGATGCATGTTTCAGCCACTCTTTTATATCTCCTACTGCAAAAAAAAAAAAAAAGAAAATCAGTACAAAACCTGAGTTCTTATTTCTTTATCTCAAGCTCTTCTATAGATCTTATTTAATGGTATCATTTCTTTTCTAGAATTTTACTCCAGAAACCATTCATTCTTGGTTCCATCATTTCCTACCTTCTGTCTGGCCCCTTGATTTAGGATGTTTGTGCTATTTGCATTTCCACAAGAGTAGTCTTTCCAAAATCCTTAGGAAAATTTTAACTTTGAAAAGCACCATTAGCAACATCACAAATGGTTGAAAATTGAGTGAGATAATGGGCTGGATGGATGTAAATTTTTAGTAAATGGAATATTCATTTTCTTATATCCTCAAACAACAATGGGCATCTAAATTTTTATTGAGTACAGCTACCTTACGGTCAACTTTCTAGCAGAAAACTCAGAATTGCTCACTATTTAAAACCATCCCAGCACATGGCAGTGCTCAAACTATTCTGATTACTTTCACATTCTGTATCATGTCTGTTTTCATACTTAGATATGCTTAGTTGACAGCTTAAGATACAATATCTACCTATGATCATTTTCCAGCTTTGTCATGTATTGCCTGAATGACTTTGAAAAAAAAAGAGCTTCCTGCACCTCAGTTTCTTGAGTTTCAGTATAAAAGAGCAAAAATGAAGCCCAACTCATGCAACACTTCTGACAATTAAAAAATATAATTTGGGCTGTGCACTGGTGACTCATGCCTGTAATCCTAGCTACTCAGAAGGCTGAGATCTGAGGATCATGGTTCAAAGCCAGCCCAGGCAGGAAACTCTGTGGGACTCTTATCTCCAACAAATCACTAGAAAAACAGAAGTGGCGCTGAGATTCAAGTTAGCTGAAGAGTACAAGGACAGCGCCCAGGCTCAGATATCAAGCCCCATGAGCGACAAAAATAAATAAATAACAATAAAATAATAAAAAAAGTAAAAAAATATATATATATACATAATGCATTTGGTTACTAGTAATTATCTGCTCTATGATATAAGTGTCCAGGAAATTTTAGTCATTACCTAAATATAGCATTATTAATTCAGTATTTATCACTATTGGAAGGATCAGCAAAATTAGAATCATTGCTTAGAGAGCTCCTACTTGTCTTAAAACTGTGATTAAAATATTATGATATCTATTAAGATTGCTCCAGAGAATTCTGTTCCTTTATGTGACATTGGTGTCCTCTGTCTTCCTTCTTTCCTTCCTTCTAATCTTCATTCCTCTTTTCCTTTTTTTCTTCTTTTTTTGATGCTGGTACTGATGCTGAACTCTGGACATCATATTTGCACTCATGGCTGGCTTTCTAACGCTTGAGTGCCACCTCCACTTCCAGCTTTTTCCTGGTTAATTTGAGATAAGAATCATTCAGATTTGTGTGCCAGCCCACTACTAGATTTCAGATACCCAAGTAGCTGATAGAGTGATAGATGAGAAAGGTCAGAAACTGGCTATCTATCTATCTATGTAGATGCATCTTCATATCAAATTTCTCAACATATTAAGGGCAGAAACCATTACAATTAATTTTGCATTCCCAGCACCTGGTCCATAATGACCTAGAGGAACTGCTCGAAGAAATGTTAACAAATAATGAAAATTGTATTCTTAGTGTGTGATAAATTCTAAGATTGCCCATGTATCAAATCACCTATTTCTCCAATATCCTTGTACTTTGCAACTCCTATTATCATCCTTATTGTGTTGATGAGAAACTGAGAGACAGAGGTCTTAGCTAGGATGAAGATTGATGTTATAGAACTGTAGATTCTGAATATGTAACCTAATTTCTACATAGCTTTCTGTGGACAAACAGGAAGGCAAGAGAGAAGATGCAGTTGTCTGGTTCTCTGAAGTCTTTTTGGTTCTGACATTTTGTGATTCTATGATTTCTGTTAGTCTTTGGATTTAAAATATGCAGAAGTAATGTATAAGAATGCCTATTATGTGCAGAAATTTTATGAGCAGTACTAAGTATTCATATTTATTCACTGGACATTTCTCATCTAATAAAATGATTCTGTTTCATATCAATTAACCATAGCATGCTTAGTCATACTTTCACCTACTTATAATTTTATTCAAGTTCTTTTTCTTGAGATAAGTGATCTTGTTTTAAATGGAACCCATTAAATAGGAATTACCTTGAATGTGGAATTTTATAGTTCCCAAAGTTTAAACTCTACCTGCCTTTATCTCAAATGAAAATTTTACTGTAGATTTGACTATGTTCAATTTTAAAGCACATTGCATTTGGGAAAATCTTTGTGTGCACCAAAGGGCAGGTATTTCTTTTACAGTTTCCATTCCTAAAATTAAAGGATATACAGACAGGCTGTGTTTGTTAATTAAGACATTATAGAAGCAGTGATCAAAGATAGACTGATGGAGCAAACTGAATGTTTGGTTGTCATGCCATTTCACTTATAGAGAAGAGGATTTCCAGCTAACTTGGAAATAATATCCCATTTTCAATCCTAGATTCTGTCAACCTTGAAAAATTGCTAACATTTAAGCAAAGAGACACATAAAGATATTCTCAATGCTATGCAAATAATGATTCAACTAAAAAGTTTAGTATGTTGGAGGTTTGTTTGAAGAGTATTAGATAGGAAACTATGAGGAATAATTGTCAACAATTTACTACAAATATATTATCATTCACTAAAGGTTTGTTTTTTAAAAAAATCAGTTCTTGAGTTGCTGAACAACATTGACTCCAAAGTATAGCATCTGAACTACCCTAGAAAGTTAAATTTTATTTTTCCATTAATATTTTTGTTACATACATGAATTTCCACTTTTTTTCTTAGTACTATCTCAAATGTTTAGCTTGTCTTTCTAGAGCTTTCAGAATATAGTATACGTCACCATTTTTTTTCTTTGGTAAACACTCAGGCAAATATGTCACTAGATATCTGTTGTAATACAGCAGACTGACCAATAAGGAACATCAATGGGTAATAAATCTCACTTAATTAGTTTATCATTTACAAAGTCCCCATGAATTTTCAAACACAAGGCTTATCTCTCATCTACCTCTTACAAATTGGTTGCTAGATGCTGAGAACATTCTTAAGCCTATTGTCAGCATTGATTGGTTTTATTGCTTGCTTGGTTGCTTCCTTCCTTCCTTCCTTTCTTCCTTCCTTCCTCCCCTCCCAACCTTCCTCCCTCTCTCCCTCCTTGCTTTCCTTACTTCTTTCTTCTTCCTTCTTCCTTTGGATTTTATCACAAGAGTTATAAGAAACTATAATACTTTGAAATTCAATGAATATAAGACTAAATATATCAGTGATGATTTGAAAATTAAAGTAAACTTTCAGTGAATAGAAAACAGGAGGGTAGAATCCAAGTCTCCAAGCTCTTCTTTATTCTAGCACCTCTCAATCTCTTGAAATAAAAAACTGGAAAAAAATTGTGATTTGACTTATGAAAATAACCATATTTTCAGTGTATAATCATGATTACAAATAGAATTTCACTTTCCACTTTATTTACTCTAAAACACTATTGAAAACTTAAAGTAAAGGAAAAAGATAAGAACATTCATTGGGTTCCAGCTATCTACCAAGAATGTTGGATTCTTTTTTTTTTTTTTTTTTTGTCAGTCATGGAGTTCGAACTTTAGGCTGGGCACTGACCCTCAGCTTTTCAGCTCAGGGCTAGTGTTTTATCACTTGAGCCACAGCACTACTTTTACTTTTCTGGTGTTTTTTGGAGATAAGAGTCTCACAGACTTTCCTGCCCGGCTGGCTTGATCCACAATCCTTAGATCTCAGTCTCCTGAGAAACTAGGATTACAGGTGTGAGCCACCAACACCTTTTTCATTTTAAATTACTGCTTTGTTTTCTGAATACAGAATATTCTGGCTAGTAAGTTCATTTGTATTTGATTTAAGAAAGCATAATTGATGGAGTTAGATGTGAAGGCTTGGAAGGAAAAAAAATTCAAATAAAGGATGAGTTACCACTGTTGGCAACCTGGGTTCAGAACTGCCTAGGATGCTCAAAATTGTTTCTCTGCAAGGAAATTGAGGTCTTTACCATGAATCTTGCCCATTATTGCTGAAGGTTTTTACCCCTTGGGGATTAATTATCTCACATTCCAAAGTTACTCTGTATACCCAGGAGCAAACTTCCTATAACTTCCAAGTGAACTTTATAGTACAGTAAACTAATGAATCAGGCCATTGAAGTGAGATTTTGCCTGAGGACAAATACAGCTGATATTATAAGGTGGGCTTGTGACTTTAACACAGGATATATTGGTTGCTACAATTGCCTCTGTCTTCACTTCTCAGAAATGTTAAGTTTAATTCTTAATAATTGTTCAAAATGGTGATGGGTCATAACCTCAATCAAAGTGATTCAAAATGAGCTTAGTAGAGCAACCTATAGTTTCTGATTAGGCATCTTTAGTATCAATACAGGAAAGGGGAAGAAACTTATAACCACTGATAACAACTAGAATTCAACCCTACTGTGACCCTGACTTTCCTGAGAAGCTAGGATTATAAATCACTGGTACTAGGATTATAAGCCACTGGTACCTGGCTCAGAAGTCACTATTGATGAGAATGTCCTGGCTCCATCCTTGATCTGTTGATCAGAATCTGTATTCTACTAGTTTACAGGTGTTACAAACATGTATTTGCTTTCTGTAAGTACAAGCTTAAGTTTTTCTTTAAGCTGTTCTTAAATCAAGCAAGGACTTCTAATGTGATAACAAGCAATTGTTCTTTTCAGTCAAATCAAATAGATTTCCTAAGTATTTTGTTTTTCCAGTCTTAATTAATTGAGAATGTTTTTGTGGAGATGGATTCATTGTCTCCATCCAATGTCTATCTGAGTAGTTGGACTGGGGATAATATAGAAAATGTGTTTTGTCATATAAAAGTACATCTAAAAATTCTTTTTCCTAAGCATTATATTCACCATTTCCAAAAAAAGAGAATGTACACCCTCAAAGGGCCCCCTGCCTGCTTTGGAAAACAGTAGAGATAGTATAACTTAAAATTTACTATTTAGTGTAAATTGGAGCAAGCATGAACAAAATTAACAAATATTTAGTATGTCAATGCAAATTAATTTCTAAAATACTGATATAGAATTTTTGCTTTTGAGTAATACAGAGTCACTGAAGGTCATAAATTAGGAATGTAGTAGAATTTTCTTTTGAAAGTATTCTGGAGATTAGTTTAGGACTATGTTTATCCAAGCAGTGTCTACCACTGAGCTATAACCGACCCCTTATCTTTTTTTTCCTTTAGAAATGTTAAATTTTTCTCAACAGAATAAAGATGCATATTAGAAGTAGCAGAAAGTTTGCCTTTAAAAAATAACAAAAAACTGAAGTTTAGGTTTGGAAAGATAAAGTTTACCTTTGGAAGCTTGAAACGGACATAGAAAAGAAGACTTTGAAAAAACATAGTAATTCACAGGTCTCAGTACATGGCATAAATGGGATGAAAGAGATATATATGTATATTAATTTTATATATTATATATGTTATATGAACTATGTATATATGGAGATTTGAAGGATTAGCATGTTGCTCAATACAATGTTAACACTAATTCAAGAAAAATGAAAGCAAAAGCCCAACTTCCTAAAATAGCATATTTGATTGAAGCACCAGATGAACTGTCAGAAAATACCAAATATCAAACCATTGGTTTTTCCATTTCCAATTTTGCTGTTTTTCTACTTGTTGCATGCTGACAATATGTTGGTTGTCTGTGGTGATACATGGATGCCCATCAGCTTGACTTTCCTACCACTACATCTCAATGTAACATAGCATTCAAGTTTCATCATTATTCTTGCCTATTTACAAGAAGTAAAATGTCATTTTCAGAAAGTGTCTTTTTAAAAACTATATAAGGAGTGATAAGAATTGAACATGAAGTAAAAGTATTAAAAAATAACTCAAGTTCAAAACTCATTTGAGCCAATTGAACAATACAAGTTGTGGTTAAATTCATCCTACCACTAGGGGAGGGCTGACATTTTTCTTACATATATTCAGATGCTGTCTCTTTTACTACAAGAAATCAAAACATCATGAAGAAATAATGGAATAGACACAGAGCATGACACATATGGTGGGCATTTGTTTGAAATCTCAGGATGGGAGCTTATTTAAAATAGGGAAAGCAATTCAGTAAAACTCTTATGAAATTATTCATTCAAATTCATACCTTGGTACAGGAGTCTTGATTTAGTTCTCCTAAATAGAAAGTTTGTTTTTAGATCAATTTAATACACAGAAACAACTAATACTGAGGGTCACACTACAATATGAAACTGTCTACAGTGTTACTGGTTTGACTTCACCAAAAATGCATTGTGCCAAACACTTTTTCTCCTTAATTTTGAAACCCTTGTGTATTTTTAAAGTAAATGCAATCCACATGTTTCTTATGTATTTACACTTAACTCATCAAATTCCTCTTGTGTAAGAGCAGCTTGGTAACCAAAAGGATTTGGAAATTATTTTCCTTGAAACTCTTTTTTATTAGAAAAATAATGCCATGTTTTTTGGCATTGATATTCTATTTTGGGTACTCAGGTATTCCATTTATCAAGGAAAAAAATAATAAAATCTAGAGTACATTGTCATTGGACTTGTGTCTTTGGTCAATTAATATAGTCATAATATTAATCATTATCAACCATAATAATATTAGGTCAACATTACTATTTTGGTTATTATTAAGCTAATAGTAACAGAAGTTTAATAAGGAAATTCACATTTAATAGTATGTTCATTCACAAAACTCTTTTATTATGTTACTTATTAATAAGATGAGTAGAAACTGATTTCCCAACTTTGTGGTACACACACTAATGTCACTTCCTGATGTAGAGTCAGGTTGAGACAGAAGCTGCTGCTTACTTTACATCTTCAGCAAGGGTTTCTTCAGTCTCACCAGTTTCATTTCCTCTTCCCATTTCTGAATGTGAAATTTATCTCCTTTACCTACTTTTACTATCTTACTTCAAATCTTTGTTTGACTATATAATCCCATATCATAAGTACATTAGATTAAATCCCATATCTTTAAAATATATGAAGTTTAGACTCCTGTCCTGTTAATTCTGTTTATGTCTTACTTCTATGTGTTGGTGCTGTATTATTTGAACATGCTTATTCTCTGATCTATATGCTATTCAAGTCTCTCACTGTTCCTGAGTAATTTTGTAGGTGTCTGGTCTGAACTACAAGAGAGTTGCCTGCATCCTTCAGAGTAGGATCTATGACATTTTTTAAAATTTCCTCTCCCAGTACTTAGTTCCAGTTTCTACAACTTACGATATTAATAAATGTGCTTTGTTGACTGTTAATCACTGAATTAGTTATATGACATATGCTACTTGGTTTCTTAATGAGAAAATATTGAAAAACATCAGACAAAAGTGGATTTTGACTCTTGTCACTTAAAAGATTAGAGCATGTGCTTGTAATTTATCATTACAAGAGGATGTACTCTTAAAATATTTATTTAAAACCTTTGAAATATATTGAACATGAAAAACACAAGTGGTGATCCAGACTAATTATAACTGTCAATTATCAAATATTGCTATTTTTTATAAAACAGTATGACTTGACCACAGTAAGTTGAGAGAACACTGCTTGGTATTTGTGCTGGATGTTGGTAATGAAGGAAGGAAGAGGGGAGTTCTATTGTCAGACACGTTTTAGTCTTTTTAGCTGTCACAGATGCTGACAGTTTCAATGGGGTGAAAGTAATAGGGCAAAGGTAAGAGAGGAGAGGCGAGCATCTCAATACAGTTTCAGTAACACTTGGAGAGATCTCCAACAAGTTGTACATGTTAAGCAATATAGCAGACCAAACAGAAAGTCTTTATTTAACAGACATATGCAGCAGTTACTTGTGCTGGCTACCATCCCAAACACCTTACAAATGTTAATGCCTTTACCTCCCATAACTCTCTCACTATTACCCTAATTTTGCAGGTGTGAAATTGAAACACATAAAAGTCAAGAGGATGGCCCAAGGTAGCAGAACCAGGAATTATATAGTACCATGCATCTTATACCCCTACCCTTACACCCTGTGTTAGACTTCCAAAGTGGAATTTAACCAGCTATGAAAAAAGCAAAGCTTAGTCAAAGACAACAAATCATTAGACATTGTCTCTGGGCAATCTACATATGTGGCAATTTCAAGAGATGGAAGTTGAAGTAATGAGGAGGGAAGAACAGCAGAACATTCTGTCCTCCTAAATGAATCATTATAATGGAAATGATGTGACTTTATCTCACTCTTAGAAAGAAAGTTCAGACAGCATCATGGAGTATGGGCTATAAAATGGCTGGACTATGAGGCCAAGAGGTTCTTCCAATAATAAAAGTGGGAAAAGAAGAGGAAATATGCTTGTGAAGGGCTATGGAAGCTTGTGGGGGACATTTTAGGACTTAGTGAACTACTACTGTGACACACAAAAGAATAAGTGATTCTAGAGGATTTCCATGAGCTTCTGATCAGGAAAACAAGAGCAATAGTAGCACAATTTGACACAGGAAAGAAAAATAAGAATACAAATGTTAGCATGGAATGAAAAGAGAAACAGAAAAGAGACTAAAACAATACTATCTTTAAAATTATACATTGAATATAAGCTTAAGCTCTCATGAGAAAAAGAATAATTACTGACTGTCAACTGTAACAGTAATATTTTTCAGTATAATTGTTTTTTTCCAAAATTTTCTAAATTTTTCTGCAATGCATATGAGTTAAATATATGTCTACTAAACTAAAAATAGTGATATTTAATTTTACTTCCTCTCAGCTTTATTGAGTGTCATTGACAAAAACATCAGATAAAAATGTAATATGTGATAAATATGTAAGTGGGAATATTACTTAGTATTGGCTAGAACAATTGACAGTGACAGAGATTTTCAAAATCAATTATAGGACAATTATAGGACAAAAAATTATAGGACAAATGTTTATTTGTCCAAATCACTGAAACAGCTGCTCACAAATATATTTATTTAATACTTGAGAGAGACAAGAGGATTAAGGTCTGCAGTGTTACCTCTTATTACACTATACACATTGTGTTATTCTGAATGAAAGGTGATACAGATTTTCTTCTTCTTCTTTTTTTTTTTTTTGTCCATCATGGGGCTTGAACTCTGGGCCTTAGTGCTGTCCTTCAGCTCTTCAGTTCAAGGCTAGCACTCTACCACTTGAGCTACAACTCTACTTCCGGTTTTCAGACTATTTATTGCAGAGAAGAGTTTCCTGCCTGGGCTGGCTTTGAACCTTGATCCTCAGATCTCAGCCTCCTGAGTAGCTAGAATTACAGGTGTGAGCCACTGGCACTCGGCTCACAGATTTTCTTTTAACAACTGGTTTTTCATTTTTGTCGCTGTACAGTATGCCTACAATATTGCTGATAAAATATCTTCACAGAGTGGTTTGATTTTTACCATAAGCAATTACCTCCCTTGATATGAGCAGTGTCAGAGTATGTGTATATATGCACTTTTTGTTAATTGTGGGCTTTTAGTTAATTGTCTGTCCATTTTAAGAAAAGGTCACAATATTGCTTATGAGAGTTTACCCAAGAGATCAATTATAGTAACAAAGAGAGACCCTATCTAAATTACAAATCAAAACAATCAGCCATCTATGTGTGGGTCTTGAACATTATTATGTAGAATTCTCAAGGAAATGACAATGCCCTGACCCCCTGGGTGCTATCCTTGAGCTTTTGATGCTCAAGGCTAGTTCTCTAACACTATGAGCCATATCTCCATCTTTATCTTTTTTTTTCCGGGGTATGTAGTTCATTGGAGATAAAAGTTTCATGATCCTTCCTACCCGAACTGGATTTGAACTGTGACTCTCAGATCTCAGGTTCCTGAGCAGGTATGATTACAGGTGGGAGTCACCAGTGCCCAGCTCAAATGTCATTTTATCTACTTAGTAGTATGTGTAAGGACACCTTTTAATGCTTTTCATTCTGTTTAAATCTAATTCTATGATATTCAAAAACTCCTAAAAATAGTTTCTAATGTGATCCTTGATCTTCATGCTTATTCTCATTTGCATGTAAGACTGTGAACGGTTGTCTCCCTTGATATAATCAGTATTCACCTTCAGAGTATATACACATATTCAATTCTTGTTAATTGTGGACTTATTGTCTATCCATTTTGAGCAGGATGTCCAAAAGTTTCAAATGACGCTATCTAAACGTAACTATTGTACCCACACTTAGCAAACACTTTTAGCAAACACTTTTATATCCAACTTTTCTTATTAATAAGCTTAATACTTACCAAATAACTTATTGTCTGTACTATAAATTACATGATCTTAATTTATTCTCAAAAGAGGTAATCCTTAGAGAGAGCTCAGAACTGAACATGCAGCATTTGAATTCCTTTTGATATATAACTCTCTGCTGGTAACAGACTCAACAGAAAAGAGGTAGTATTACCTATATTTAAATATACTTACTAGCAAATAAGATTGAAAGAGTATAAATAACTGGTCTAAATTGCATCACTCCTGGAAGCAATATGGTACTTTTCATCTTTTGAAGACCCTTGAGAATTTGACATCTTAATGATTGATCTTTCCTTTTTCAAGTGCTTGCATTATGGTACAGATACCTGTAGAATATACTGCTTATGTTCATTCCCTTTGTGGTCACACTTTTCATATACAGCTGTTGACAATTTAATTTTTATAGTATGTAGCTTTCCATATGTTCTCTATATTCTCTTACTACCATGATTGGATTTAGTCACTTTGGATTAGGGAAAAAGTTACTCTTTAGAATTAAGACATCTCCTTCCTTCTTCACCTCTCTTCCTTCTTTCTTTAAACTTTCATATTCCTTTTGTATTTTCTTTTTAATGTGCAGATTAATGCTACAGATTTATACTTTGTATGGTTCAGAGAGGGAAGATTTGAGGTGGGAGTGGGTATGAATTTTTATCCTATGTAGTCCTTTATAGACTAAGCAAAAAAAAGTAAGGGAGGAACATTTCACTTGAATGATTGTAGGAAAATATTTATGTAGGAACTCATTGGTCTTCAGTTTTCCTTGTTCTTTCAAAATAAGAATTATTTTCTTTATTAAGCAGATGAGTTAGAGGAAGTTAGAGATTAAAGAGTCCATGTAAATATGCAGCATGTTTTCTGAATGTAGATTTTGGCCTACATCCTCTCTGTTAAAAATGCCCATGATTTTATTTTTTAACTTATATTCTGGCTTTTATTCTCAAACATTTACTGTTAGATGTCAGAGCTATAGGAATATTTAAGATTACTTTTTCCAATTATACTGGTTTGTGTTTTAGGGAAATATATATCGCTCAAGACAGACTGCTTATCTCAGGTCCCACAGCCACTGCCACCTTGCCAACATTATGAATGAAATTACTTTTCTTTCACATTTTAGGAACTAACCAATGAACTCAGCTATGTGACCTTAATGGGTTTGAATGAAAATATAAACTTCAATTGAAAATGAAACTGTGGCGCAACTATGAAAACTATGTTTTCAAAAAAAAAAAACAACACTGTAAGTGGGGAGATAAAAAGGAAGAACAATCTAGACAAATGATTGCTTTACACCAATAAGCCAGTGCTCCTACATCAGTCACCAGATTGCAAGGATTGAAGGTAGACTTTAACTCCTTACATTTGCTTTAGTTGGGTACCATTGGGCTATTTATGAACTCACAGCTTTTGGAAGTAGTTCTTTAAATGGAGTCAAACAGCCAGGAGCCAGTGGCTCACGCCTAGCTACTCAGGAGGCTGAGATCTGAGGATCACCTGGGCAGGAAACTCCGTGAGACTTTTATCTCCAATAAACCACTAGAAAAGCGGAAGTGGTGCTGTGGCTCAATAGTAAAGCACTAGCCTTGAGCTGAAGAGCTGAGGGACAAAGTTCAGGCCCAGAGTTCAATCCCCATTGACATAAAAACAACAACAACAACACAACGAGTCAAACGATACACAGACAAGTTTTTGAGAGTTTTTTTTTTTTAATGACATCTTTGTTATTTAAAATGTGATGTTGTTTGGGGAATTACTGCTCATGTGTTACTATAACCAGGACATGAATTACTGTTTTAATTAATGTTCCTAGACACGACTTGTTCTTACACCAGTATCAATAAGGTTTTCATTTGTAGGGCTTCCCTGAAGAGGTCACATAATTGCAGACCTGATGGTTATAAATCCTTTCTGGACAGACTCTTGAAACTTTCAATTACCTTTCACTCATATGATGTTATCTCTGACAGTCAAAACAAGCCACATTGTTTTGCTAGTTATAAACAACAAAATCTTTGCACCTTATTCATTTTACTTCAGTTCAGAAATAAGGTCAGCAAGTCATCTGCTTCCAAATCAGTAGTTCTCAAAATGTGTTCCTTGAGTTGGAAATGCAAGCATATTGTGGGCACTCATTGGCAGCAAATGTTCTTGTACCTGTCCTAGATTGATTATTGAGTGGCTTTGAAGTTTGAGAGGACCAAATCTAAACCATGATGATTTCTTTGCTTTCCTTCTCAAATAGTCTACATTGTATTCACACAGGAAGGTCCACTCATTTCTACTTATTATGCCATCTTAGATCCATTATGCCATCATGGATCCTTTCCTCAATCTGTTTCTTCTGTCTCAAAGACCCTATTTCAGTGTTTACATGTTCATTCATGTAGGTCCATTCCTGACAGCTTCTTCCAAACAGAATCATATGTTTCTTCCACGTTCTGTGCAATTTTCTTTATTTTTGCAATAGGTGCTCATATAATTTATACTTATGCAATTTTCTGTTTATATTCTTCAGGTTCATGGTCATTCTCCAGCTTACTTAACTCTAAGAGATTTTTTAGTGTCACTGTACATTTTAAAGCAATACTGAGGTTTTAATTCAGGTTATTATATTTACTTGGCAGGTATGTTTTACTACTTGAATCATGTCTGCAGCCCTTTTTGCTTTAATCATGTTTTTTTTTTCACTATTAACTTGAATTTATGCCTAATCTGGGCTGGACACAATCCTTCTATGCTTCCTATGCAGCTGGGGTGAGAAGGATGGTCCATCATGCCTAGCTTTTATCAGAAGAGATAGACTCTTGGCAAAATTTTTGCTTGAGTTGGACTCAACCATAGTCCTCCTGATCTCTACTTCCCAAGATAGACTATATTCATGTATATGAAGCATTGTATTTTCTGAAGATACTCACATTTGTGCAGGTCTCCCTGAATTTTGAATCTGAAAATAGGTTCTCACTTCCAAAAATGGCTGAAAGATCTGTTTCTTATATTAAATATCAATTTCTTTAAACATGTTGAAAGACAGTTACTTGTAGAAATTATTAGGGTTCTCATTAGAAAATGACAAATCTCAAAGATCAGATCAAGATAAGGGCTCAACCCTAAAAGTTTATCAGGGATTGAGCCCAAATAGCAATATTAATATAGCTTGGAATTCAATTAAAAATAAATACCCATTAATTGGAAATGGGCACATTAATATAAATTAGATAGCTCAGAAAGTACAATTTTATAATGATTCCTAGTTCCTAGTTTTTCTTTTTCTTTTTTTGGGGGGTGGGTCCGGTTGTGGGGCCTGAACTCTGGGTCTGGGCGCTGTCCCTCAGCTCTTCAGCTCAAGGCTAGAACTCTACCACTTGAGCCACAGTGCCACTTCCAGCTTTTTTCTTTTTGCTTATGTGGTGCTGAGGAATCAAACCCAGGGCCTCATGCATGCAAGGCAAGCAGTCTACCACTGAGCCACCTTCCCAGCCCCTGATTCCTAGTTTTTCTTATCCAAGATGATACTGTCTGATTTGGAAGTAAGGTCAAAAGTGAATTTTTAATTCAATGTTAAATATTTTATGAAATGAGCATTCATACAATAGAGTTGATAGATTAAAATATGACAGGAGAGCTTGGGAACATGTCAATTATGTTTAAAAATGCATGTTAGAAGTTATTAAATTTTCCAAGAAAAGTAACCATAGTTTTAAGAGGGGAAAAGAGAAAAGGGAGAAGTAGGAAGAGGGAGGAAGGAGAAAGAGGAAGGCAATAGGGAAGGGTAAGAAAGGGGAGGAGAGAGGGAAGAGGGAGAAGAGGGAAAGGACAGTATTAATAATAATCATGCTGTTTATTAGTTCCCTTCTGTTTCGCAGGCTCTACACCAAGAGCTTCAGCCACAGTAGCTCTGATGTTTGCTTAATACTGTGTACAATAATCACAGCAAATTATTTCTCTCAATTCAGACCTGATGAAATTGAAGCTAGGAAACGGTAAGTGATTTATTCAGAACCACACATGCAGTAATTGATGATATTGACCAGTATGTGACTCTATACACAGATTTTGAAATTCATGAAGTATTGGGATTACTTTGCCCTGAGGTAAAATATATAGTAAATTAGCCATATTACACTATACTGAAGACATGAAGACAGATAAACAATATTTTCTTCTTTGTACAAATTGATTTCTTTTTTTTTAAATGTAAGCCAAGTTTATTTTGCTTTTTTAGTAGTGTACAAGTTGATTTCTTTAATGAGCAGTAGAAGACGTTTGGTTTAAAGGTTCAGCATATAGGCTCCAAAACCTGCCAGCACTTGAGCACATTTTCTTTTGATCCTGAAACAATTTATTACATTCTTGTTGCCAGTTTCTCACTTGTGAATGTGAATTTATGGTAATATTACTTACCACAGTCTCTCTCCCTGTCTCTCTGTGTCCCTTTCTCTAAAATAATTCTTGTCACATACTAAGCCCTGAATCTATACTAGAGTACCATCATCCCCATTATATCTAATTACCCTGAAACCTTCATACCACTGAAACCCTTCTGAATTTTAACTCAGTATTGTCTAAACAACAGCATAGTGACAAATAAAATTACCTCCACTATGATAAAAATAAACAATTTTAAATATCTAGGGGCACTTATATTTATTCTATTTTCTTCCAGGATCCAAGGAAAATTTCCATTTGACATTCTTGGGGCCGACATGGAAAATTCCAAAAATTGTAGAAGGAACAAGCTCCTAGGGATGGAATCCCATTTAAGTAAGGAAAGCTCCAGACAATTTTCAACTTTTGATCAACAAGGCACATCTATCAGTAAGATTCTTTAAAGTGTGTTCAGAGTGTGCTTTGTTTTCTTCTAAAAACCGAAATAGTTTTCATAATTAGGGAGCATTCAACAGTCTCCGTTAAGCCTTTGGGGCCCAAAATGCTTGAAGAGATAGCAACAGGTCACAGAGCATTTCAGAGCAGAGCTGGCTAGAACTCAAGTCCTAACTCCTAGCTCTGTCATCTTCAAGTTTTACCATCAATGAGTACCAATACTTTCAATACTAAAAGATTTATTTCTCACACATGTAATTGATATTCATGATTGCTTTCTAAGTCCTCACTGCCTTGTTGGTTAAATGTGCTAAAGAATAGTTGAGAGATAGGCTCAATTCATTCATTTTTTAATTTATTCCAAAAACATGTAAATGAAGCAATATGAGAGTTGGTTATTTCTAATTTCATTTTCTATTATTTCTAATTTCTACTTTTTAAAATAAAAATGTGTGGATTTATTTGCTTTAACCAATAAAATGTATCCTGACCAATGTCAGCCATGTAGACAGCAAAATATTAAATTGTCTTGTCTAAATCAGTTTTTTCATTTCTACGGTAATAAAAACAATTTGAGGTATATGGTTGTTTCTCTTGCTTTAGATAAGACTCTTCTTGATTAATGCCCAACTTTGAAAATAGAGGCAACTTATAAAAATAATGAAAATGCATGAAACTAAAGATGGCAGTATTTTGTCTCTTATTTTCTATGGAGATCTCTATTAAAGTGGTGCTGCTGTATACAAGAAACAATCTGTTCCCTGGTCATGATGTGGCTCCCAATACACAACAGCTAAAAGCATCCAAATGACATAATAGTAATATAATTGCTGCTCTCAGAGAGTCTGTTCTACCACTACTTATATGTGAATTGTACCAATTGAAGAAGCAACATGAGCACTTTGGGGAATAATTTAAATACATGTGTTTTCTCTTCTATAGTGGATAATAATGAATTCAGAGTTGTTCCTTAGTTCAGTTTTTCTTATAGAATTTTCAGTAGTATATTGAGTTACATTAATAAGAGAAGTTAAAAAGAATTTATTTCATTTCTTAAAGAAAAATACTAGACTTTCATAAGCAAGAGAAAGCAGGAAGTCAAAACAAAACTGAAGTTTTCAAATATGAAAAAAAATCTAGTGTTTAAATATAAATGAGATCTGTCTGTATTCCCCAGACATGCATATTTTACTCCCAAGAAGTAGCAGAGTGAAAGAAAATGCTGTATCTTTAGAATCTTAACAACATTTATATTGGTCATGTGAAACATTTTGGAAAAAAGTCACATTGTTAGACATGTATGTTGGGTTCTAGATTTGAAGGAATTGATTTGCTTCAACAACTCTAAATAGTCTAATATATACTAAGTATGGAATAAGGATTACAATATCAACAAACAATATCTTTACTAAAGGCTATGATATAAAGAACTATCTTATTTATTTATTATTATATTTAAGATCTGTTATGTCTGGCTATGTTTCCAGTAGAGTGACCTAGAACTCATCTTTAAGCCTCTAAAGTGAGTTTAGAAGGAACAATTATAATACTTAGATCATAGGGTTGTTGTGAGGTTTTTGTATAATTTGAAAGTTAATAAGTGATAATTTAAAAGAAGGAATTGTATTAAAGAAAACCACATGTAATTTAAAATATTGGATATTAAAACTTCAAATTTCAATATGCAATTTAGTATTTTTGCCAAGGAAACAACTGAAAATGCTAATGTAAGTTCTCTAAGACTTCTCAAAGACTTGTATGGTGCTTGCACTAAAAAGAACACGGTAACTAGAGCTTTGGCATCAAGGGGAACTAACATACCTCTCAAAAATCCTTGGAGATTTTTCAAAGGAAAATATTTGCTGCTGTATTCAATGAGTTTATTCATCACTCTAACAGTTTTAAAAATAACCTCCGAATACTTAACTGAAACTGTTAAGAACATTCAGCCATTCAGTCATTTTTCCATTCAGCACATATTTTTAACTGCCTACTATGTGTCAGAGATTGTGCTAGACTCAAGATGAAAAACATATGGTCTCAGCCTCAAGGAACTTACAATGTTCTCACAAAGTTCTGCCAAGATAATGTCTCAAAGATTCATGTTTTTTATACCCATACCCAGCATTAAATCTTTAAAGATATATTTTCATACTTCTTGATTCATTGATCAAATATTAAATATATGTAGGGAAAAAAATCACTTCTAAGGAGACCATAAGGAAAACATTACAAGCTGTAGCTGTAAGGTTTTCAGATAAACTAAGCCAGACCCAGAGAAACATAGGTTGCACGGTTTACCTCATTTGCTAAAATATGTCTATAAATCTGCAAGTAAACATAGTGGGTGGGTGGTAAGCAAGGGGTTCAAATTAATTAACTGAAATATAATAGATGCTATGGAGAGTGCACATAATATAATTCTTTAAAAAGACCAAGTAAAAGCCCAACAATGGAAGAACTAAGAAATGGTAAGGTGGGGTCAAGGAAAGAAGCTATAAGAATGAAGGTGCAAAGTGTGGAGAATGCAGGCAAGAATCTATTGCATATATTATAGAGTTGAGAAATACAAGAGAAGGGGTGGGTGGAAGCAGAGTCAAGATGTTGAAGTGGTGACACAGAGTAAGATTTATGTACACATAAACTGCTTTGTTAAATAGCAAAAAATATCAGTACATAACTGAAAATTAAGAAAAAGGAGGAAAGGAATGGGTTGGGAGGGGTGGGTGAGGATGTTGAAAGGGGTGACATTCGTCAAAATGCACTGTACCACTTTGAGTTATAGTACCACTTGCAGAGTTTGGCTGGTTAGAGATAAGAGTCTTGAGCCATGCTTCCAGCCTGGCTCTTTGCAGGTTAGCTGGGAGACGGAGTCTTAGGGATTTTTCAGCCTGGGCTGGCTTTGAACTGCAGTCTTTGCCACAAAAACCCTTTATTATTTCCAATTAAAGCAACAAGGAGATCAAGTAGAATAAGTAGAGCTTACCTGGTCCTTATCAAGAATTGTCAACAAGTATTCTGAAATGACAAAACTCATTAGATGTGATGAGAATTTTAGCACAGATATGCCCAGTATTTTAGAAACATGTAGTCAGTAGAATACACAACACAAAGCAAAAAAGGGAAAACTTAAAACCTAAAATTTTGACATCAATGTTTAGACATCTTTGCTAATAAAGCACATCACATGGTTGGGCCTCAGTTACCAGGGTCTGGGAAAAGAGCAACTTGTTAGCAAGGCACCTTAGAATAGCTGGGTGGAGTAGTAAGCTTGGTTGAAGGTTAAGGGCCAGATGGGGCCAAACCCTTAAACCCACCATTTGGCCAAGATGGCAAACTCAAGATGGCGAATTTCTGAAAAAATGCAAAGAAACCTTGAACAAAGAGATCAAGCTTACATTGGCTAGCCTTTGAGAAGGAACCTATAGGGGGGTCCCCTGGACCCAGCCTGCATCACACTCTTCAGGGCACTAGCCAAAATGTAGAAAAGAGAAAGGGAGAGATAGGAAAAGTTGGACATGAATGGCAGAGAGAGAGACCAAAGAGAGCCTAAAATTAAACAGACTTCTGACCATTTACCATTGCAGTAGCAAAAACTGTGTGGACATGGATGTGAAGGACAGCAATGGTATCGATGCGCTGTGTCTGCAGCAGATAGACCAGTTCGCAAAAGGCCATCAGAACTGTGGGTATTCCTCAGAGCAAAAAAGGAAGAACAAAAAAAAGAAAAAACAGGAAAAAAACCCAGAGAGGAATCCCACCTTTCCTGACTTTAAGCCCTTTATCCAAGTCACAGCACCATTTATGTTAGGTTTTTTTTTTTTAAAGAGGTCACCGAGTAAGAACAGCACCACGCATGTGGTATTCAGGTAAGGGGTAGGTTTATTTATCATTCCGGCTGGCACCTTGGTCCTCCACGTGGTGGGGAAAGGCCTGGGAAATAGAGCTGAGAGAGCTGGGAAAGAGAGAGAGCTAGGAAAGAGAAGAGAACGAAAGAGCTGAGAAAGAGCTAGAAAAAGTGCAGAGAGCAGAGAGAGGGCGTCAGGGCCTGGGCTAGGCCTTATCTAGGGTATGGGTGGAGAAGGTGTGGCCACATCAAATTCAGATGTGACCTCAGCGGATGCAGATGTGACCTCTTCCAGGTGTCCCAGTTGCCTAGGTAACGCAGGTACTGGGTGGAGACTTTGCTGTGAGGAGGGTGGAGTCTGCTAGCCATCCAGCAGTGGACCTTACAGTGAGTTTTCAATGTCATTTAATAGTTATGCTGATAAAATTAGTTGTCCTGTTGGACGAAAAATAAGGAAAAATGGAGAAGGCCTTTAAGTAAAGGCAAAATTAACTATAAAATGGCAAAACAGGGAGTGCTACTCCCCTTTTGGTTTAAGTGAACACATAATTATCAACTTATTCATAGAGTCTCAGTGTGGTACCATTTCCCTATTAAAGCTTGATGCGGAGGGAGTGGAGCTGTTTCTAAGCATATCCTTTGTTCTTCACCCACTGTCTCCCACTCATGTTTACATTACAAGAGGGAAGTTAAGAAAAATAAAAGAATCCAACTGAGAGAAGTCACATAGAAGATTTGAGGCCTCCAGAGTAGGAGCAGGGAGCACAAATCCTCCAAACATGTTGTTTGCATGGCTTACAATACATTTCATTTTAAAATTCAGTTAAATGACATGAGAAGCGACATAATTATTTTCAAGAATTAATTTCTCTTTCCCAAGCAACAATGACTTTTCTTCTTATCAAACACTCTCATAATGCCAAGTAAACAACCAACCACCTCAGCAACATATATTAAGATTCTTCCTTTTGCAGGCCAGCTGTCCCTGCAATTATATTTTACAAATACATTCTACCCAGCTCCTCTCAGTTGAACACAATCATGTAATTTTACTGAATGACTCTGCAGAAGGCCTAATTATTTCTTGAAGCAGGCTCCTGATGTTATTTTGCATTTAATTCAAGACCACATGCTGAAGGTTATTATCTGTTCAGCAACCAATCGAATGATTTCTTTCTCTTTTCTCTTTCTGTGTCTCTGTCTGTCTCTCTCTTTCAAACCAGATCTCACTATATATTTGGCTGACTTGAACTCATGATTCTCCTGAGATCACAGGTGCTTACAAGACCCTAGCACCATAATGTTTCTAAAATTTCTTCCATTTAATTTTTAACCAGTAACTTAAAAAAAAAGACTTGAAGAATTGAATTATAAACTTTACATTGATTAAATTAAATCCATTTCAATTCAGTATTCTAGTGTTACTGAAAATGTCTCTTTGTCAACCATTTATATAATTTATACCATTGAAAAACAGTAAATCTGGGAAAATCATGAAATGTTATAGATGTCTTTTGCAGTGGTGGAGTTTTTCTAAAAAAAACACAAAACAGTAAATAAAAATGATGTGTGCTTGAAATCTCTAGAATCTGTTTAGATTTCCTATGGCAAGCTTTATATGGTACTTTAAACCATGGTACTTTCTGCACAGACATAAATGCTTCAATTCACAAGCTCTTTTCCATTTCAAATTATACTGCTATAAAAACATCAGGATAAAAGTAATAACTACCCAAAGTCCTCACAGTATAATAGGATTATACTAAACTTGAGGTTCAGCTTCTTCCTCATGCTTCACTTTAAATATGGATACTGTATCTATGTAAGACCATTTGTTCTCACCACCATCTTGGTGTGTTAATGGGTAATAGGGACTTTTCGCCCAGTGGCGGAACTCTAGAGGTGATAAAGGTCATTCATTGAACTGCAGATGTGTTGATGTGTTATGAGTTGTTGAGATTCAGGAAAGTCTTGTGCCAGAGAATATTTGCCTTTGATTGCCCTTTATTTCTCCTCCTAGATAGCTTGCCCTTGATTAACCCAGATTGTTCCCTGTAGACCTTGAACTGTCTTGTTTTGCTTCTATAGAACAAGCTTTGCTAGGTCCCATACATCGTGACCTCTTCTTTGATGTGGTTTTTGTCTTTATAAACTTTCTGCTAGCTATATGTGAGATTGTAAATTTTTGGGGAACATATACCCACTTACACTCATCAGCTTTGTAAAAAAAGACTTCTGATTCAACCAGTCAAATTGTGGCGCTTCTCTGTATCCTCCTCATCGAATTCTCAAATTCCAGTATAGCACACAATGCCCCAAAGGAAAATCTCATTTTATAGTGTTTTATAGGAATTTGATTGTGAGATACAGAGAAGCCACATTAGGACAGGTCCAATCGGAAGTCTTTATTAGAAAGTTGGAGACTGTGAGTGGGCAAATCTTGCAGCCTCAAATACACTTAATACTGTTAGGAAAGTGAGCCACAAGGGTGGTACAGAAAGAGCAGAAAAACAAGCTCAACAAACCAGATCTGGTCTAATGGAGGGTTGAAGAGGGATGCCATCTGTGACCTGAGCAGAGTCAAGAGAAACAAGGCATGGTGCAATGGTGGCTGTGGTGATGGGGCCTAAATAGGATCACAAGGAACGCTCGAGTTCACGGTATAGACTGGCTGGTCCAGTAACCTATTGTCCAAGTCTCCACCCCTGCATTTAGGAATTCAGGAACCCCATCACCTGGGGTAGGTGATGGCACCAGTTAGACTCAGTATCCATATTTCAATAGGTAAGAATTGCAAAAGGATATTCAGGTAGAAAATAGAGAACATATATTTTGGTCACAAATCTACTTCATGACACTGTGCTCATATGTATTCAGTTTATGTTTATAATTACTGAGAAGTATATGTATGTTCATTTGTGTGTGTACGTGTGGGTGTATTATTTCTTCTTTAAGACATATAGAGTTATTTAAAAGAAGAATAAAGATGAAATTAGAAATTTTTATGATAAAATCTTTAACACCAACAGTAATCGTAACAAGGGATATTTCTAACTTATAAAATTGAGGTTGTAAAATACAGTGATATTTCCTATATCTGCCCCCCCATGATATTTATTTAATTTTTATTTTAGAAGAAGACCAATAGTTGTCTTTCTGAGTTTGGCTTCTTTGGTTTAATCTGATGATCTCCTATTCCACTCATTTTCCTACAAATGACATACTTTCATTTGTTTTTCACTGCAACATCCCATTGTGTATATGGATCACATATTGTTTACCTGTATACTGGTTTATGGACCTCACCAGGCTGATTCCATAACTGTTCTAACTTATCTCCTCACTTGATCTATCAGTACTATATAGTGCAGGCTGCACATTCTCCTACTATATGAACTTCCTTCACTTGTTTTTTACAACTTTCTTCTTAGTTTCCTCCTCAATCACTGGTTGTTGCTTCTCTGTTGTGTTTTCTTAGTCTTTCTGATTTTTCACCATCTTAATACTGAAGAGCTTCAGGCATAGTCCTGGGTTTACTCTGTCAAAACTCAGTCATGTCTTTTTGCTATGCTTGACCTCACAGCTCTAAATGCTGCAGTTCCCTAGCTGAATCAGATTGTTATAAATACTATCCAACTTCCTGTTTAACATTTCCATTTGAGGACTTAATCCATATGACTAATTTAATGGGTACACATCTATCAAATCATCCATCAAATGATTTATAGAGTCCAGGCTTCCTTTGTTCTATTGGCTTGGAACAGAGTGATTGTTTAATATATGCTTGTTAAAGCAAAATGTAAATGAGTCTATGATCCAAATTTTGAGAGCACAAAGATCTGTATTGCAATAAAATGCCATACATTGATATTGCCATTGAAGCAGGTGCATTTTGCCTGATCCATACCACACCAATTACTTAAATGGCTGATTTGGCAAATGAGAGCTGATCCATGAGTGTAGCCAGAATCAGAGTACAGTCAAACAGTGAGTAAACAGGAAATCTAAACTTTAAATCTGCCTCCCTGGGGGCAGGGTTTGAGGATGGTCAAGTGCTGAGACATCTACACAGGTGATCATCATCTGTGACTGTTCTGACCCACATGTCAAGGTGGTAATCAACAACTAAGACCTGAAAATGCTTATGAGTTTACCCAGGACATTGGAGCAAATGGCTCATTCAGGATTTCCTTTGGTTTCAAAATCTGAACATTTGTGATCCTCAGATCAACCTGTAATGGTTGAATATTTCTCTTATGGCTAGAGAAAGCAGTTCTTCCTCAATTTCAAACTATCCAAAAATAAGCTTGAGTAAGTAAGCTAGAATTATTTAAAGTAAATAGTTTGAAATGATTATTTTATTTCTAGGGAAATAGTTCATTTAATTTCATCAAAAGGCATTTCAATGTAAAGGAATGGTATTAAATACATTTGAAACGTAATTTTGCCATATTCATAAGATATGAAAATGAATTTTATCTCTTGATTGCTATCTCTGATATTTAGGAGAGTGACAAAACTTGGCAATAACTATTTCTTCTAAGTTAAAATGCTATTTTTCTTTTATTAGGCAAGTTTGTTTATAAGAAAATAATGCTAATTCATTTTAATTTTTTAATGTCCCTTAGGACCTTTCATACCAATCTTTATTTAATAAGAGTTTAAATTGTCAAACCACACTTTTATTAAAATAATTCAGGTATCTGAGCTATTGAAATCTTCCTCTGATGTAGTTAAATTATGTTTTGAAGTTGAAGATCTGAACATTTTATTCATGAACTAGGTAAGTATTGCTAGCTTTTTATTACCTTCGGAATTATATCTACTTTGTATTTGTATTCATAGAATTACCCAGTGACTACTTGGAACTGAGAATCTAAAGGACTTTAAAATTATAGGGTAGGCTACACTGAAAACAAAATAGTGCTTCAGTGATGGTGTTTGTCATCCAAATTCATCATGAAAATGAGTATTGAAAAGTTCTTGTAAAAATAGATCTAATAACATGTACTCATGCATGCCCAAATTAGGTTTAAGGTCTATACAATTTTTAGTCAGTTTTTACTAAAGGCAGTGGGCCTTCCCATTCTTTGTTTCTTATTGGACAATTTGTACTCCTTGGTATTAAAACTAAACTTTAGTCACTTACACAACAGTGATTCTGACTTAGAGCTCTTATTGTGACTTTTCTGACTCAGTTTTTTAAAATAAAAGAGACATTAAAATATCATTTAATGGGCTGGTTAGGTGGCTTAGTGGTAGAGTGCTTGCCTCAAATGCATGAGGCCCTGGGTTCAATTCCTCAGCACCACATCAACAGAAAAAGCCAGAAGTGGTGCTGTGGCTCAAGTGGTAGAGCCCCAAAGAGCTCAGGGACAGTGCCTAGGCCCAGAGTTCAAGCCCCATAACCAATATATAGAGCTATAGATAGCTAGATAGCTAGATAGATAGCATTTAGTGTATTATTTCAATTTTGCCTATTAAATAATACTTTTTTTTTCTGGTATTGGAGCTTGAACTTAGGGCCTGGGCACTCTCCCTGAGTCTCTTTGTGCTCAAGGGTAGTACTCTACCACTTGAGCCACAGCTTTTTCTGAGTTGTTTATTGAATATAAGACTTTTCTACCCAGGCTGGCTTCAAACCATGATCTTCAGATTTCAGCCTCCTGAGCAGTTAGGATTACAGGTGTGAGTCACTGGTGGCTGGCTGAGATAATACATGTATAGTTTAAAGAACATGCTCATAACAATTATGACTTATAACATAAAAACATGTCTATATAAGGATAATTTATTATTTTTGCACATTCTATTTAATTAGTTTTCTAAGGCTATCATAAAAAGTGATACAGCTGGGCACTGGTGGCTCACGCCTGTAATCCTAGCTACTCAGGAGGCTGAGATCTGAGGATCATGGTTCAAAGCCAGCCAGGGCAGGAAAGTCCATGAGACTCTTATCTCCAAAAAATTGGAAGTGATGCTGTGGCTCAAGTGGTAGAGTGCTTGCTCACCTTAAGTGCCCAGGCCCAGAGTTCAAGCCCCGTGACTGACCAAAAAAAAAACCAAAGTGATACAAATAGTGTTATATACCTATACTTTTTCTATTTAAGAGATTGGTGTATAATGATTGCTTAAAACTCAGTTTGAAATCAGTTTGGGCAATATTTTGAAACCCTTGAAAAATACACAGACTGCATGGCAATAAACAACAGACGTTTATTTTCACATGGCGCTAGGGGATAGGAAGTTCAAGATACAGAGGTCAGAGACTTTGGTTCCATTTGTTCTTGATGCAAATGACCATGGCTCACACTGTGCTCACATGGTCACTCCTCTGTATACACCCATGCCTGGCTTTTCTCTTCTGTGTTAAATTTCCTCTTCTTACCAGGTTATGACTCATATTGGTTTCAGATTCATCCTAACTTCCTCATTTTAACTGAAAAATGTCTTTAGTGGCTCCTTTTCCAAAGTCAATCTCCTTGGCCCTGAGGCTTAGTAGAGCAACACATGAACTTCAGGAGAAAATAATTCATCTAGTAGAATATAAGTATACATGTGCCAAGATTATGAACATTATTGCCATTATAGCTGCTATCACCTGTTTTATATTATTTAGTAAGTGTAATAGCCCTATGAAGGATGTTTGTTTATGAAGATTCTAAGATGTAGATAAAAGATACTTTTCTTCAGATGGCCAGAAAGTTTGGAATTCAGGTTTTCTACTGTGCTATCTGCTGGCAGCCATGTTCAGGTTTTGGCTGCTAGATTTCATTTATGGTGAACTGGCTCAATTATCTGCTGTAAATTGAACTGCTAGATAAATGTGTTAAGCTAATGTGTTACTTTTGTTGCTTTTAATTTATTCGTTTAATGATCTCTGTGACAAAACTGTTGTAGTAGTGAGCAAAGATGTAAATACGTGGACATTCATTCTCATGTTCAATGGAATGTTAGTTTTGCTGTTGTTGTTGTCTTTAAACTCGTATTTGAACTCTGGACCAGACTTGCTTGCTTGCTTGGTGCTTTATTTACAGCTCAGCCTTTACTCAGTCTTCCGAGTAGCAAGGATTACAAGTGTCAGCTACTGGTACTCAGAGTAACTTGAAATATTTCAATGACTAGAAAAATAAATATCTAGTATTTACTAATTCTTCAGAGGACATGGGAAGCTGCAGAAGAAATTGGCAGAACTGGACTTCCTAGGTGGACATTTTGGGGTATATAAAAGTGAGAATATGATCATTTGGAATTCTTGGAAAAATTAGGTAAAAAATGCAAACATATTAACTATAAAAACAATACTGCTAAACAAGGGTATTCCCAATGAAGATTAATATATGATTCACATATAAATAGAATCAGTACAGTGCCATTTTTAAAAGGTTGTATATTGGAAATAGAAATGACTGGCCTAGGTTTTTTTCTTATTGGATCTGTAAGGCAGCAGTGATTTTTCAGAACAACACTAACTTTACCAAATAGCATCCTTTTAGTGGACTTATTTGTAGCAACTTGCTTACATGCTGATCTGTGGACTGAGCTAGAGGAAAGCTCTCCCAAAATATAATTTCTGAAACTGTGTTTCTAAACTAACTTTCCCCATTTTTTCATACTATGTAGTTTTTCTTTTCCTTTCCTATGGTACCTAATGGACTTCAGTGAAAGGTATCTTATAATTCATCACAATAACAACATTTTAAGGGGATATTGAAACTATCTTCACACTGCCACAGAGACTTTTTTTGTTGGTCGTGGGGTTTGAACTCTGGGATTGAGCACTGTCCCTATGCTCTTCAGCTCAAGGTGAGTGCTCTACTGCTTGAGCCACAGCGCCGCTTCTGGTTTTCTTGTGATTTATTGGAGATGAGAGTCTCACGGACTTTCCTGCCTGGGCTGGTTTGAAACCGTAATCTTCAGATCTCAGCCTCCTGAGTAGCTAGGATTACAGGCATGAGCCACTGGTGCCTGGCAACAGAGACTATTTTTAACAAAGAAAATGCAACTTTTTCACCAAGTAGCTCCAAGATGACAAAAATTGTGACAATTTAAAATTTTGATAATATATGAAAACATACTATGCAGTAAGATAAAAAATACTGAGAGACTGAAAGACAGTCAGTCAGTGTGACTTCCAAGAATAAGTAAGTTAACAACATATTTAAGTTTTATCATTTATATCTCTAGATAGTGGTAGCATCAAAAAATTTTGAATATTATAAAATGTTTTTATATCTAGTTTATAACATACTTCAGGCAGAAAATAGTATTAATCAGCAAGCTTCTTCTTGAGTCTCAGAGATGGAACAAGCAAGAATATTAGATGACTTAGGAGACAGGAGATTCACAGAAACATAAAAGTCATGGGAAGAGAAATACAAAGATCAGGGAGAAAAATCATCTTAGCATCTGAATAATGCCAAAATAATCTCCACTGGACTCATGATTCTTTAAGTTTTTCATTTTCTGTAGTTTATTATAAAAGATAAATAAACACAATATAACTATCATAATTGGGCCATGTAAAATCTGTCAGGCAATGTAGAGAGTAAAGTTCTTTACAAAAGAACTTCGCAATATTGTTTTATGATTAGGAGTTTAGGATTTTAGGAGAGTTGGAGATTGGTCACCAGACATTATCATCCAGCTCAGTCTCATCCATCCTGTAGTGACTCACCATTACTGGTCTTCATTCTGGTTGCTATGACAAATGACCATAAATGGAGTTACTTGAAGAGTGAATCCTGAACAATTGGGAAGTGTAAATCAAGGTGGGAACTGACTTGGCATCTGGTGAAGCTCTTCCTGTTTGTGTATAATTGTCTTCACAAAGTAGAGAGCAGAGAGCAAGCTCTGTCATGTAGATTCTTTTTTTTGGGGGGGGGGTGGTCTGGTTGTGGGGCCTGAACTCTGGGCTTGAAGCTGAAGAGCTAGTGCTCTACCACTTGAACCACAGCACCACCTCCGGCTTTTTTTTTTCTTTCTGGTTATGTGGTGCTGAGGAATGGAACCCAGGGCCTCATGCATGCAAGGCAAGCACTCTACCATGGAGCCCCCTTCCCAGCCCCTTATGTAGATTCTTATAAGGACTCTTTATCCAGTGATAAACACTTTACTCTCGTGACCTACTTGTATACCAAAACTCCATCAATTTGGGAACGATAGCATAAGAACTTTGAGAGGGACTCAGGCTTTCTGCCCTTAGCAGAAGCTCCTACCCTGCTACTGTGTAGCTTGACCTTTACCATCTCTCCCTTCGCTCTTGTTTTCCTCCTTTCCTGCCTCAGACTTACTTTATCCATTGCCAAGGTTTCACGCGTTCTCTTTCTCATCCTTCTGCAAAAACGTATCATGTAACATGTTCTCCTGCAGCTTCCTTTCTGAAAAACTTTATTAATGATTCAACTTCAGTAGTATTGTAAACTTTTCATTCAGGCAGTAACTATGTTTGTTGATAAGATATTATCCTTTATGATTGTGTTTGATGATGCTTGTTTGTTTGAGACAGGTCTTGCTTGCATAACCAGGCTTTTCATACTCAATAAGTTGCAGAGGCTTCCTTCAGTAGTGGGGTCCTTACTGCCTCAACTTCCTGATAGCTATGATTATAGGTGTGTATCACCATGCCTGGTTTCATCATTCAGTTTCATAAGTGGAAAACATTTTTAAAGAATATTTCTATTTTGTACTCTTATTCACTGTAATCCCTACAATAGGTGACTTACTACTAGAGTGATACACAGCTGTAGTTCCTATGTTAGTAAAAAGGATCAAGTTGGAGCTGAATGCGAAGTTTAGGCCAAGTAAATAGGTAAAAACTTAACTAGGCTTCCCTTAAGAAAGAAAACAAATAAAAATCAATTTTGGTAATTAGAAATAAATACCCAGTTTAACCTTCAATTTTGTTACATCATGTAGTGTGTAGTATTTTATGAAATAACTATAGTCTTTTATCATAATGTAGAAATATGATTGTCCCAGTATAATTTGAATTTCTTCAATTTGAGTTACCAAAGTCAATATAAAGATTCCCATTTAAAAAGAAAAAAACTACCTAAAGTGATTACATTTACCTAGTTTTCAGAAAAGTCCTTCAGTTGGATGTAAGGAGTGATTAACTGGCAGATATAAAATGATTTGCAAAGAACACAGGTATGTTTAGTCTTTTATTTAACTATACAGATACTTTTCTAACATCTACATGTCCAAATAACATTATGATGCCAAGATAAACTCATTCTCACATCCCCAAAAAATGTTTGAGGAGAAAAATGTACTAGAATATTATTTTATTTCCAAAAATTCATATGACAATTATAACAAGCATTTGAATTCTAACAAATTCCTATTCATAACATTTGCTGCTGCTAGTACTTGTTGAATAATGTGTTCAGAACATTATAGTCCTAAGCTTTTGTTTTATATGGCATTGAAATTGCACAGATTTTCTAGATCTTAATTTTTGAATTTAGCATTTTTTTTTCAATAAAAGTTTCCTCTGAGTGAAAAGAGAGAACAAACTTTGGTAGATATTGAAAATATTTTGTCTGTATTCTCCCATATATATATATATATATATATATATACATATATATATATATATATGTTATAGTGTTCTATTTGAATTTAAAATCAAATATTGAAAATAATTAAAATAAAATTGGGCCAGAGCCCAATGTTGCATTTATGGCTATAATGACCCTGGTAGCTAAAATTATTCTTTTTAGGAAGAAGTAGAAAAACTGGAATACAAACTTACAAACTTTGTAAATATAGTGCATTTGAGTTAAACTTCTAGAGATTAAATAAATTGAAAGTTTTATAAAATAATAAGTATGCACTTTTCAAAAGTTCAATGTAAATATTCAAACCTTAACTAATCAAGTACATAGGTGTTCCAACTATTAAATAAAAAATAGCAAGGCTATAACTCCTTAATGAGAGAAAGAGTGAGGGTGTTCTTTCATTTTTATTAGAAGATTTGTGTACTTTAAGGCCACAATCCTAACAGCAGCTGTTGGCCGCCATGCTGAAATTGGCTGTGAATATCTGAAATAGTAGTCCAAAGTAATGGGAAATTCATGGTTATTTTACACCTTTACAAAAGCTTTAGTTCCAGCCTATCAAAGCTCATCCTTCCTTGGAGGAAGCTCAGAATTACATGGTTTTCACTTCTGCCGAGCATGTTGTGTTTTTCAATCATTTAACTGTGCTAGAGCTTGAGGTAGGGACCATCACAATGAGATCACTGTGTTCAGGCACTTTGTCCAGCTGTGAGAATTTTCAACAGGGCCAAACAGGAAGAACAACTAGTGCTGCACAGGCTCTTATTTATTTTAGTGGCGACTTTTTTAGCCTATGTAAAACTACTAGCTGAACCCTGAGCAAGACTTTTTTTTTTTGGTGTGACAGTCCTTAGACTTGAACTCAGCACCTGGGCACTATTCCGGAGCCTCTTTGTGTTCAAGGTTAGTGATCTACTTGAGCCACAATGCCACTTCTGGCCTTTTCTGAGTAGTCTATTGGAGATAAAGAATCTCACGGACTTTACTACCCTGTCTGGTTTCAAACTACAATCCTCCTATCTCAGCCCTCTGAGTAGCTAGGGTCACAGGCATGAGCCCATCAGGGCTGGGCCTTTTCTTTTCTTTTCTCTTCTCTTCTTTTCCCTTCTCTTCTCTTCTTTTCCCTTCCCTACCCTTCCTTTCTCTTCTCTTCTCTTTCCTTCCTTCCTTCCTTCTTTCTTTCTTTCTCTCTTTCTCTCTCTTTCTTTCTTTCTTTCTTTCTTTCTTTCTTTCTTTCTTTCTTTCTTTCTTTCTTTCTTTCTTTCTTTCTTTCTTTTCTTTCTTTTCTTTCTTTCTGTCATGGAGCCTGAACACTGGGCCTGGATTCTGTCCTTTAGCTCTTCAGCTCAAGGCTAGTTTCCTATAGCACTATGGAGAAGAATTCAAAGAAAAAGGAAAAGAAACACACAAAAACAAAACAAAATAAAACAATCCTGTTCTGGTGGTTCATGCCTGTAATCCTAGCTTCTCAGGAGGCTGAGATCTGAGGACTGCAGTTTGAAGCTGCCTCTGCAGAAAAGTCCTGTGAGAACTTTATGTTCAATAAACTACTCAGAAAAAGCCAAAAGTGGCACATTGGCTCAAGTGGTAGAACACTAACCCTGAGCACAAAGAGACTCAGGGAGAGTGCCTAGGCCCAGGATGGACAAACAACAACAACAATAAACAAATAATTCTTCAAGCTTTCAATATTCTCAGGTTATCTGACTGAGTAGAAGATATTAAATTTATCATGTAAGAAAACCACTGTCATTTTAAAGTATATAAATGAAAAACAGAAACCATGATTCTCTCTGAGGTTGAGGAGTTTTGTTATAATTTTTAAAGTGAATTTTTCATTCATTTATGATTATAAAATGCAATGACAAACACATTAAAAAATAGCCAAAAGCACAAATCTCTCAATAAGAAATAATATGTCACTTTAGTGATCAGTGAAAATTTATCTACAGGAGCAAATTCTTCTTAAATTAATTGGAAGGCCAGGTGCCTGTAGCTCACGCCTGTAATCCTAGCTACTCAGGAGGTTGAGATCTGAGGATCACAGTTTAAAGCCAGCCCTGGCAGGAAAGTCCATGAGACTTTTATCTCCAATTAATCACCAGAAAACCAGAAGTGCTGCTGTGGTTCAAGTGGAAGAGTGCTTGCCTTGAGCAGAAGAGTTCAGGGACAGCTCCCAGGCCCAGAGTTCAAACCCCATCCCCGCCCCCTCTTCCCCCCCCCCAAAAAAAATGGAAGTCATCAACTGGAGTGGAAAGGGAAACACAAGTGTTATTTGTTATTTTCTATGTATGTATCATAAACTCCATACACATGCTTTTTCTAAGATTACAGGCGTGAACCACCAGAGCAGGATTGTTTTATTTTGTTTTGTTTTTGTGTGTTTCTTTTCCTTTTTCTTTGAATTCTTCTCCATAGTGATCTATAGGAAGTTAGCCTTGAGCTGAAGAGCTAAGGGACAGAGTCCAGGCCCAGTGTTCAGGCCCCATGACAGAAAGTAAGATAGGAAGAAAGAAAGAAAGAAAGAAAGAAAGAAAGAAAGAAAGAAAGAAAGAGAGAGAGAGAGAGAAAGAAAGAGAGAAAGAAAGAAAGAAAGAAAGAAAGAAAGAAAGAAAGAAAGAAAGAAAGAAAGAAAGAAAGAAAGAAAGAAAGCGAGCATATGTTGGAAGTTGGATAGGCATGGATAACTCATTTTGTAAGAATAACTGAATTTGAGTGGATGAGCAAGACCTTTGAAAATCAATGGTAAGACTTACCCCAAAAGTTTTCTTAGCCCTCAAACACTATTTTACATGTGTTTTAGAAGGTATGCTCAGTATCTCCTCATTTGTCTGTACTATGAGTGTTGGAGCACATTGGATAAATCAAAGTGAGTACTATTCAGAAATATGTAGAAATTTATAGCAAAGCAAAGTGAATTTATGTTTTAAGGAAAGAGTATATAATTCTTCCTTAATATATTGGTGACAAATTGTCCTTTATCTGGAGACATTTATCTTATTTGGAATTGTGTTTAAATGACAGGGCCATTCAAAAGGGGAAGGAGTCAGAATGTTTTATGATGATGTTTTAGTAGTCATTTAGAGAAGTATTCAAAGCAATTTCCTACAAAGCAGACTTTCTCCATGCTAAGGCAGCCAGTTCTACTGTGTTACTAGTTCTTTCAAGATTTTCATGAGTTTACTAATGATAAAAAGATGAACTTGTGAATGTAGCTTAAGTCACCTTTAGCATAGACAAGCTTGTTTCTTCCTTAATCCCAAGTATTTTAATTAAGGAACTAAGTCATCTTGACTTTATGTGGCTCTCCATTTCACACATATTCTTTGTGTGTGTGTGTGTGTGTTGAAGATCATTTTACCATCAATTTTATTATTTCACTGATTTGTGTTCCATTGTCTCTTAGTTATTCATGGTTTAATATTGACCCCTTGCCATTAATGCCAAACTAGACAATATCTATTTTGGAGGTTGACGAGGTGGGTTTTTTTCTCAAAAAAAAAAAAAATGAACCATAGGGTAAGTATTCAAATGTTTTTTTCTTTCTTGTGATTGTTTCTAATATATTTGTAAGATGATTCCTTTGTTGCTTTGTATGTCCCTCCCCCATAATATAAGCCCTGTTTTCACTGTATTTGATTTTGGTATAATTTTGAGAGGGAAACGGAAAAAAACAAATTGTTTAAATAGGGATACGGGTGGACCCATTGTAACAATGAGATGTACAAGATGTTATGTCGAAAAAACGAACTTTACAACTTTGGTGTGGGGATGGGGGGAATGGGAAGGGATGGGAAGGGTAAACAAAGGTGGAGGCAACAATGCTTGATAAGAAATGTACTCATTACTTTGTCCATGTAATTGTAACCCCTCTGTACAGTATTTTCACAAAAAAATCTTTAGTTTATACTACTGTAGGAATAAGCATAAAGTGAAAGGAACTCCTGATTTAACAAAAAGGCCATTGAAAAATGAACCTTGATGAACAAGTGAACAGTAATTTCTTGGCTCACTTACATTCCAAATTTGGCTTGTTTCAATGACTGCTTCCTTGTATTTCTTTCTTTTTTTTCTTTTATTTATTATTATTATTAATATTTTCCCAGTCCTGGGGCTTGAGCTCAGGGCCTGGGCACTATGCCTGAGCTTCTTTTGCTCAAGGCTAGTCCTCTATCACTTCAGCCACAGTGCCACTTCCAGCTTTTTCTGTTTATGTGGTGTTGAGGAATCGAACCCAGGGCTTCATGCATACTCAGCAAGCACTCTACCACTAAGCCACATTCCCAGACCTTTTTTGTATTTCTAATAGTCTCAAATCTTGCTTTTCTCCTTCTGTTAAATTAGATACTTTTTATCCTTGATTTCTAAGCTCAGCTCTACTTCTGAGGATTCTTTGGATTGATTTGCCTTTGGGGTGTAGAAACCTCAATACTTGATTTTTTTTGTACCTTTATATTTTCAAAAGACCATTTCTAGTTCTGAGCTCATTTTCCTGTCTTAAAATTTAGCATTGACTCTCATCATGTTAATAAAATTCTCAAGAAAATCAATTAAAGTAAACACTAAGGAAAATTCCAAAATTTATCAATAAACATAAAAAATTAGGGTTTGCTTTCAATAGTTTATTTAGAGTTTTTTTGGTATATATATATATTTTTTTGTAGAACTATTGTACAGAGGGATTACAGTTACTTGAGTAAGGTAATGAGTACATTTCCTAATGAGCATTGTTACCTCCTCCTTGTAGTTGTTTTAAGCTGAAAAGGCTACTATCAATAAAAGCTCTTAAATAGAGAGTGGTTAATTATTAGAATATAGAAGAAAAATATAGATAAAATTATATTGTATTTATTTTAATGTTTACAGTTGAATTATCAAATTAATGCATATATGCAATATTCGGGCCTAAACATAGATTATGTAAGATGAGATTTACAACAAAACCTGTACTAAGCCAACGGTTAAAAAAAAGTGTATAGCCAGGTTCTGTTGCATCACACCTGTAAACCTAACTGCTCAGGATGCTGAGACTTAGAAGCCCATGGTTTGAAGTCAGGCCAGGCAGAATAATCTGTAAAACTCCGTCTAAATCAGCAAAATGGTGGGCTGGAGGTATTCCTTGAGGGATTGTCAGCTGTGAGTGATATGTGAAGCTCTGAATGCAAGTCACACACGCACACACACACACACACACACACACACACACACACACACACACACACACACACACAGAGCTTAGAGCATATACTGAGATACCTGGGTAAATTGCCATGGTGCTTATCTACAAGACAACAGCCCAAACTACTTGGCAAATACAGTTCAACAGTGTGTGCGTAACTTCTTTGTTCAATGTGTCAGAGGAACATATTGTTTTCCTTTTTATTTTCCAAGGGCATATAGCTAAGAGTTTTCCTGGAGTTTCAGAAGAGGCTTTGAACTTAGACTCATGAACAGTGTTGGACCGCTTAAAATTTTGTATATGGATTAACTTCAGTTTGCCTTATTGAGATGGCCTTGGGCCTTAATGGGACAAGGTAGAATTTAATTATTTGAATATGGTATTTCCTCCACAGGCTTCTAGCTGAACAAATGATCTCATGCTGATAGCACTATTGGCAAAGGTTCTAGGAATTGTAGGACACAGGACATAGCTAACTACTACAGTGAAACAAATGAAAATTTTAATCATTCCCTATAGCTATCTCTCATTTAGCAATAATTGCAAATATGAGACACTTTCATTACCTATAGTCCTCAAATTACATATTATCCCTTTTAGCTTACTTATCTTATTTGTCTGCAATTTTATATCCTCTTACATTTTCCTGTTATCTACCTTCTTCTGTAATTACTACTTAATTCTCAGCATATATTATTTCTCTGGCTTAGTTAACTTAGCAAAATGTTCTCCATGTCCATTCATATATGATGTCCTATGTATAAGGCTGCATAATATTCAAATATATACATATATAGATATAAAACTGTATGCATAGATAGGATAGATGATTTTATTAACAACTGGTCAAAACAGTCTGATTCATATGTCTCAGACATTGTAAATAGTGTCACATGAACATCGTTTTGCCACTGGGAGGAAATATGCTTAATCATAATTGGCCATGTCAGGTTTTTCCAAGCAATTTCTCTGGGAGTATTACTATGCAGTTCTTCTGTGTTCCATGATCACAATCAGAAGTATAAAAATCTGATTTATTCTTAAGGAAATGAGCTGCCTTTCAAATATCAGTGTTTTTTTTCTTTTTATTATTTATTTATTTACTTATTTTGCTGGTCATGGGGCCTGAACTGTGGGCATGGGCACTGTCCCTCAGCTCGTCAGCTCAAGGCTAGCGCTCTACCACTGGAGCCACAGCGCCACTTCTGGCTTTTTCTGTTTATGTGGTGCTGAAGAATCGAACCCAGGGCCTCATGCTTCCAAGGCATGCACTCTACTGCTGAACTACCTTCCCAGCCCCTCTTTTTCTTTTTTATTAAAAAGTTTTTTTTTGTGTGTGAAAATACCGTACAGAGGGGTTACAATTACATGAGCAAGGTAATGAGTACATTTCTTGTCAAGCATTGTTGCCTCCTCCTTTGTTTCCCCTTACCATCCCTGCCCCCCACAAAGTTGTAAAGTTTGTTTTTTGACATAACATCTTATACATCACATTCCCCTCCCCAAATTATACCAAAATCAAATACAGTGAAAACAGGGGTTATAATGTGGGGGAGGGACATACAAAGCAACAAAGAAATCATCTTATAAATACGTTAGAAACAATAGCAAGAAAGAAAAAGCATTTGAGTCCTTATCTTGGGGCTTTTTCTTGATTCATGATTTTTAAATAAAATAAGTAGATCTAATCCCAGTTTATCTCTGACCAACTACTGATCTGAATGTGTGACTCTATATAATTAACCATTGCCGACTAATTGGACAATGGAATAAGGATAATTTCATTTTATTAAAAATAGGCTAGAGAAATTTCAATATTTTATAACTTTAATATACATTAGAATATGGAAAATTCTGATAGCTTACACAAGAATCACAACAATGTCATTCTTGTAAGGGGAGTTTGAATAGTTATATGATTCAGTTTTCCACAAACCTCTATACTTTCAGTTATTGCTGTGGAAATTTGGAAAAATTACAAGTGAGAATTTCTTTTGCATATATTCCTAAGACATTATGCAGAGAGGAAGTAAAATATCTCTACTATTACTTTGCAAACCTGCGGAAATTCTTTTACCATTAATGAACTTATTTAAATGCTGTCAACATATACTCTATAACTTTCCTATCTATAAATGAAAGAATTTATTTATTTATTTATTTTAGTTTACATTTTTTTATTGTAAAGATACTATACAGAGGGTTACAGTTAAATGAGTGAGGTAATGAGTACACTTCCTCATGAACATTGTTACCCCCTCCATT
>NW_012267289.1:4015727-4015952 GCF_000151885.1 Dipodomys ordii | reverse complement strand
GTGAATCCATCTGGTCCTGGGCTTTTTTTTGTTGGAAGACTTTTAATAGCTTCCTGTATCTCATTATAGAATTTTGGTTTATTTAATTGGTTAACTTCTTCTTTGCTCAGTTTGGGCAACTTGCCTTTCTCTAAAAATGTATCCATTTCTGCCCTATTTTCTTCCTTTAGAGAGTATGGCTTTTGAAAGTAGTTTGTTAGAATTGTTTGGATATCTTGGGTACGT
>NW_012267289.1:3913438-4013989 GCF_000151885.1 Dipodomys ordii | reverse complement strand
ACCTCTCAATGAGGTATGCATTACCTCTAATTTGACGTTTATCTCACTTCTTCCTGAGGTTTGTGCAGCTTCTATTTTTGCATCCAACTCTTGTTTGATATCCTGTATCTCTTTTGATAGTGCATCCTTGTGCTCTTTCAATTTCTGATCAACTTCTCACTTTAGTTCTTGAGTCATTGCCTCCAGCAACCCTTGGATGTAGCTTTTGTCTTCCATTCCTGCTTTGCTCCCACTGGGGCTCTCCCCTGCGTGGCTGCTGGCTTTTGAGGTGAGCTTGCTGTCCTGGGTGGTGGTAAACCTTGTGATTTTTCTCTGTGATTTTCGCATGGGGATTCAGGAGACTGCTCTTCAATTTTGTTTTGGTGTGTCTGTCTTTGCTTGGTTGCTGATTCTGTATTGGTAGAGAGAGTCTGTGCCTGATCTGGATTCTATTGGGAGCCTATTTCCAGCTGCTGTTCTGACTTACTTAGGATTCTCAGCTCTCTGCTGTAGATTGCTGGCAGTTCCCGCCTTTGGAAGGGTTGAGCAGCCTAGACTGCTTGTGTTTGCTCCTACGGGTGCTCTTGTGAAGAACAGATGCTCTGGATGTACTCTCCCAAATACTGGAGTCTGCTATGAGCTCCTGATGTGTTTTTGTTTGTTTGTTTTGGGCTGGTTGTGGGCTTGAACTCTAGGTTTGGGTGCTGTCCCTCAGCTCTTCAGCTCAAGGCTGGCACCCTACCATTTGAGCCATAGTACCACTTCTGACCCTTTTTGCTTTTGTGATGCTGAGGAATCAGATCCAGGGCCTCATACATCCAAGACTATCACTCTAGTGCTGAGCCGCCTTAACAGCCTGAGCTCCTGCTTACTATCAGGTGCTGGCAGCCTGTGTTGCCCAATTCCCAGCCTAGGGTATATGGGTGGAGTTTTGGTGGGGTTTGGGCTTCTCTTGTCCTGGGCCTCCAGGTCTTTTGTTGTCACAGGCGTGCTTCTCGGGGAGTGTTGTTTCCTGGTTTCTCCCCACTGTTGACGTGTATGCTTAGCTTTTTACTTCAGTTGGGATGAGTTGGTTGTGTTGTTCAGGCGCTGGATCCCCGGGCCTGGTTCCAGCCCCAGCCTGGAGCACGCTCGTTAGGCCTGTGCTGATGTGTGTACCACCTAGGTTATACAGCCTGGGGGACACAGTTCAAGTTTCTTCTATTGTTGGTGGTCTTGACCCAGGGGCGCTGTTCCTGGCTTGGGCGTTTTAGCTCCCTTCCAGGGGCACTATTGCTCTGGCCTGGCCAACAGAGTGTGCTCCACGGGCTGGTGGAGCTCTCAAACAGTTCCCAGTTTTAGTGGGTCCTGTGGTCCGGGTGTTGGGGTAGGGAGTCTAGGTCAGGGTCTGGGGATTCCCTTCAGCTCTGGTCTCCCTTGAGGGATACACTGTCCCCTGTGGGGTACTCACCCTGGAGCTGGTTGTTTCTGTGTGGTGTAGGTCATCAGTTGTTGTTGCAATCTGAGTTCAGTTGGGGTGGTTGCGGGCTGGGCTGGGCGGTGGTGGCTCTGTGTGATTCTTTTCTGTCTCTGCCTCTGTCGAAGCTGTTGGGTCAAAAGTGTCCATGCTCAGGCGGCTTCTTCGCGGGTTGTGATCTGCAGGCAGCCCCCTGTGCCTCTGGGACCCAGGCGGCCCCCGCCGGGTCGTTGCGATCGTGATGGGGGGGTGGTCTGCTGACAGGTCCCTTTGTTGGGCTGCTGCTGCCGAGCGGCTTTGGCGGGATGGAGCCTCGCTGCTCTGGTGGAGAGTGAGGAGTGGGGGTGGGATCCTCATGGAGACTCCTGGCTGGTAGGTTTCTCTGTTCCTGGCGACCCACTGTTCTGCAAACCGGTACCTGGTGATCTGCAAGTGGCCCCCTGTGACTCTGGGCTCCGGCAGCCCCCGCCGGGCCGGCTGGCCGCGGCTTGGTGCACTGCCGCGTGGCCAGTAAAGGTTGGGGGAGGGGTCTTCGCTTTTCTCTGTTCTGAAATTCTTCTTTTCCTCTCTTTCTTTTTTTGTTATTTTCTGCCTCTGGTTTTTCTCTGAGTGTTCTTCTTTTTGTTGTTGTCGGTCTCTTGGGGAGATTAAGCATTGGAACTCGAACTCTCTTTTTGGTTGGAGAGAGCTGTGGCGTTTCCCTACTGCCCCGTCGCCATCTTGGTCCTCCCTCCTCAAATGAAAGAATTTAAAAAAAAAAAAATTGGTAATAACTCAACAAACATTTGTTAAAAACACATATGATGTTTGTCAGGCCCCAGTGGCTCACGCCTGTAATCCTAGCTACTCAAGAGGTTGAGATCTGAGACTCTTATCTCCAATAAAAAAAACCCAAAAAAACACTAGAAAATAGGAAGTGGTGCTGCGGCTCTAGCAGTAGAGCGCTCACCTTGGGCTGAAGAGCAGAGCACAGGGACAGTGCCCAAGCCCAGAGTTCAAGCCCCACGACAGACCAAAAAAAAAAAAAAAAAAAAACAACTACATATGACCATTCTTTTGAAACTTTGAACCATGTGTATAGAATAGAAGAGCATAACAAATGGAGAGCTAAAAATGTGTTCTTGAATAGAAATATATTGAAATTTTAAAATCTCCCTACATTAATTTATAAGTGCTATCCAATCAATATCAACAAATTTTCCAAAGTGTATCTTTATTAAGAAAATAATGAGTGAAATAGACATCTATAGACATTAATAGAAGAAAATGGAAAACAAAAGATAGGATTTTTATCAACAGTGAATGTGGCATAAACTAGAAAATTATATAAAAGTGATATAAGAATAGACTGATAAGCTAGGTGCTGGTGCTCATGCCTGTAATCCTAACTACTCAGTAGTCTGAGATCTGAGAATCGAGGTTCAAAGCCAACACAGGCAGGAAAGTTTGTTAGAATCTTTTTCTAAATATGATTTTTATTGTAAAAATACTGTACAGAGGGCTTACAGTTGCATGAGTAAGGTAATGAATACATTTCCTATTGAGCATTGTTACCTCCTCCTTTGTTTTTCCCCTAGCATCCCTTCCCTCCCCACCTTCCTAATACTTCCCTCCCCCCACCCAAGTTGTAAAGTTTGTTTTCAACATAGTGTCTTGTACATCTCATTGTTAAAATGGGTCAACCTGTATCCTTATTTCAGCATTTTTAATTTCCCTTCTACTCCCCCAATTTAAAAATTGTATATACAAGATGTAGAGCACCAGAATTAAATACAGTAAAATTAGGGGTTATACCATGGCAGAAAAACATACAAAAGAAACAAAAAAAAATCACATAGTACATTTAAAATACATTAAAAACAATAACAAACAAGAAAGAAAGAAAAAAATACACTTGTTTCCCTGTCTCACTTAACATCATCTGATATGGTCATATGTACATAGCTTTTGACCTTTTCTGCTTGTCCTAAACTTATTCTAGTTATTGCAAATAAGGAAAACCATGGGTCCTATGTTTCTTTGGACTTGGCTTACTTCACTTAATAAAAATTTTTTTCAAGTCTTTCCATTTCCTAACAAATGGGGCAGTGTCATTTTTTTCAATGGAGGCATAGAATTTCATTATATATATATATATATATATATATATAGTCACATTTTCCTGATCCATTTATCTACTGAGGGGCATCTGGGTTGGTTCCATACCTTAACTATGATAAATAATGCTGCAATAAGCATAGTTGTGCTGGTAGCTTTAGTATAGCCTTGTTTGTGATTGTTTGGGTAAATGCTCAAAAGTGGGATTGCTGGGTCATAGGGGAACTCTATGTGGAGCCTTTTGAGGAACCTCGATACTGTTTTCCATGTGGTTGAATAAGTTTATACTCCCACCAACAATGTGGTAGGGTTCCCTTTTGGCCACATCCCCTCCAGCATCTGTTTTTATTAGATTTCTTGATTATAACCATTTTTACCTAGGTGAGGTGGAATCTCAACGTTGTTTTGATTTGCATTTCTTTTATGGCTAGAGAAGTTGAGCATTTCTTAGTGTGTCTATTGGCCATTCTTATTTCCTCTTCAGAGAAATTTCTCTGTAAGTCTTTAGACCATTTATTTATTGGCTAGTTGTTTCTTTAAGGATTTGTTGTTGGGGGACTTAGTTTTTTGACTTCTAAGTATATTTTAGATATACTTAGTGAAGATCTTCTCCCAATCTGTGGGCTTTCTATTGATCTTGCTAGCTATGTCCTTTGCCATGCAGAAACTCTGCAGTTTCATGCAATCCCATTTGTCCAATCTTTCTTTGATTTGTTGTGTTTCATGGTTTTTATTAAGAAAATTTTGGCCTGTGCCCAGGAGCCCTAGAGTTTCTCCTATTCCTTCCTGTAATATTTCCAGAGTGTCTACTTTTACTTAGAGATCTTTGATCCATTTGGAGTTGATTCTGGTGCAGAGTGATATATAAGGATCTAGCTTTAGTTTTCTACGGGTGTTTAACCAGTTTTGCCAGCACCATTTACTGAAGAGGCTGTCTTTCTTCCATTCTATATTTTAGCTCCCTTATGGCAGATTAGGTGGCTATAGATCTGTGGGTTCATTTCTGGGTTTTCAGTTCTATTCCATTGGTCCTGAGGTCTGTTCTTGTGCCAGTAGCAAGCTGTTTTGATTACTATGGCTTTGTAGTAGAGTTTGAAATTTGGTATTGATATTCCTCCAGTACTATTCTTTCTGCTAAGGATTGGTTTTGCTATTCTGGTTATTTTATTGTTACATATGAATTTTGAGATTGCTTCTTGTATTTCAATGTAGAATGAGGTTTGAATGTTGATAGGTATCACATTGAATTTGTAGATCGCCTTTGGAAGTATTACCATTTTCACAATATTAATCCTCTCAATCTTTATCTTCAATAAACCACCAGAAAATCAGAAGTGGTGGTGTGACTCAAGTGGTAGAGTGCTTTCATTGAGCTAAAGAGCTAAGGGACAGCACCCAGGCCCAGCATTTCAGCCCCATGACAGGCCCCCACCCCTACCCCCCAAAAAAAGGGCCGGGCGATGGTGTAATCCTACCCTGGAGTCTCAGATCTGAGGATCGTGGTTCAAAGCCAGCCCGGGCAGGAAAGACCGTGAGATTCTTATCTCCAATAAACCACTCAGAAAACAATAAGTGGTTCTGTGGCTCAAGTGGTAGAGCGCTAGCCTTGAGCTGAAGAGCTGAGGGACAGTGCCCAGGCCTAGAGTTCTAGCCCCATGACCAAAAAACAAAAAAAACCCCAAAGATTTATAGATGATGTTAGAGTAAATTGAAACGATATAATGCAAAAGTAAAATTAGTAAAAATAAAATAGATCCTTCAAAAATGGTATTAAAATAAATATAGAAACTTTATTATTTGCATCAAAATAAGTAATAGATATAGAAGTAAAGCAATTTACATGGAAAGCAATTAATTATCTGGAAAATCATGAACAAATGATTTGTGTACCTTGGAGTGCGAAAGGTCTCTTTAATCATTAAACATAATTTAAAATAGAGTATATATGTTAGTTTCCTATCAATATAACAAAATGCCTGAAGCAATTAATGTAGAAAATGTTTGTTTAGCTCATAGTCTTGAACCATCCCTCTCTTGACCCAGTGGTCCCATAGCTTATGGCTTTTGGTGGGGGTGCTAGATAGCAACTCTGGAGGGCAAAAATATTTTTCTCATGAGTCAGGAAACAAAAAACAATGATAAAGGCACTGGTATTACATGATCTCCTTGAATGGCACACCCACAAAGCCCCACCTGTCAAAGGTTCCATGATATCTCAACAGCGCTGGGGCCAAACATTTATACATGTGTACTCTTGTGGGGGCACTTATGCAAGCTATATCTATCTATATCTATCTATCTATATATATATACACACACACATATATATACATATATATAATCTGAATACCTCTACAAGAAACAGAAATTTTACAACTTAACATTTATACATATTGATAACAAACTTAATGCCAAATTTAAAAAAAGATGCCTACAAATTAATATGTAATATACATATAGCATTTCTCTTAATACAATGATGAGAACACTGAGTTGCTATTAAAACTATTTCCACATTCATTGGGTATGTCACACTTGGCTAGGACTACACTAATAATACAACAGCCTCTCATATTTAATGTTCATATCAAAATAAGTTTTTTTTTACTGGTTTTCCCACAGCAATTTAAAAAAATAACAAAGTTACTCAAATCTCACACCATGGTTTCATCATCTTTTTTTTTTTTTTGGTAGAAGACACCCCTATTGGTCCAATGACAATGAAGCCAGACCCCAATCCTCTGATATTAAATATAATGAAAATATTCTCTTGGGGAAATGCTGAGGTTCCTCACTGTAAGGTTTTTTACTCCTCTGGGTCATTGTGACCCTATCTGGAAGTACAAGAGCTGGAGAGCCATTCAGCAATTAGGAACGGACATCAGCATCCAGTGCTGATCAAGCAGAGGTTGAATGCAACTGCAGTATTGAAGCTACATATATCTCCTTGGTTAGTCAACTTGTGCTCGCTCACCAAAGTCTGAAGAGATTGATATGTGCTCTCTTGTCTTTTGACCCAGCAGAGTAGATGTGATTTATCTGTAGAAGTTGTTTTAAAGAGTACATTTCATATTAGATATCCATTTTTTTTCAATTTTTTGAAACATCTTGAAGAGTTAAGACAGCCTGATGCAATTACTAGAATTGATGTTTGCCCCTGGCCTGATTTATGACTTGCCCTAAAGCCCATAGATGGTAAGTTTGGTCTTTATTAAAATGGAGATTTGATATAATTCAATACAATGCTGTATTAAACACACCAGACGTATTTCCCAACTTTACCATTCTTCTGAGATGTGAGCTTATGTATTATGATTTTCACTGGATAAAAATTGGAGAAAAAAACTGGATAGCAAGTTAATGTGTGTGTGTGTGTATGTATGTGTGTCTATAGATACATACATACACACATATCATGTCATACATCTAAATTCATTCCCATCTACCCCATTTTCTGAAATGGCTATTTCCTTGCCAAAGAAATTAAATTACGTGCTCATTGTGTGTTCATTCATATATTTTAAAGACACAGACAGCTTTATTTCTCTACTAGAAAATTATGAGTATTATCCTTCTTATAATAGTAACTCTTAACAGTTAAGTAAGGAGTATCAACTCTATACACTTTCAAGTTCATTATTCTGACTCACATTAAAAGTTTATTAAAGTAAATTTGAAGAACTTCATTGTCCAATGTAAGTATGATGTTTTTATTCTCAAAATAATTAACAGCAAGTTAAAGACCATTGCTAATTCAGGACAACTATGTTATTTACTTATAAATTAAAAATACAGACAGCCCCCAAGGCCAGTTACTCTTACTAACAAATTTAATTCTAAATGCCTATGATGGAGATTGATTCATATTACTTTATATGAAAATAAGTTAATAAACAGATAAATCTTTCCTAATACAAATCCATCTTCTATAGGATAGAATCAGGACTTAATGTCAGGCAATCTGATTCTACTCAGAATTTACCTCTGTTCGATTTCAAGTTATTAAATGGCTATCCTAAAGCTATGATATTATTCTCACAAAACCAGAATATCATTTTGTAACACATTTTATTTATAAGTACTGTTGATTTCTGAGGATCTAGTGTCAGAGAAAACAAATATTATAAAAATCAATTTATAAAAATCAATTTTAAATCTCATTATGCAAATTTATTTCTCATTCACCTGAACACACACTGTGAGCTTGTCACCTATGTTGTGACCCACTGGTTTTTTTTTTTTTTTTTTTACACAGAACTTAGATACTGGCTGAGGAAAAGCACTAAAGCTGTAATAGGCATGGTCATGGTGGGTGATGATTAATTTTAAATGTCTAGTTGAATGGGCTTTTTGGAAAATATTAAATTTAAGTCAGTGTATTTTGACTGTAAGAGCTTACCTTTCATGTGTAGAAACCTCATCCTGTCAGCTAAACAAGCAAATAGATCAGAAATACTGGTCTGATTGTACAAGAGGGAATACTACAGCAAGATGCTTTCAGATTTCTTTTGCACCATTGGCCTTGTTCTTGAAACGTAGTCTACTGGCTGACACAATAGATTTTGGACTGATCAGTATCCATAATTGCATGATGTAATTTTCTACATTTTTCTCTCTTCTTTTTCTTCTTCCTTATTTGTTCTCTTTCTCTCTTCCCCTCTTTCTCTTGTCTGTTTCTTTCTACACAGATACCATATAAGAGTACCAACTGAGGAAGTAGGCCAATCAAGAATTGGGGACCTCAGTTTGAATCCCAAATAATATTGTAAGAATTCAAATAAGTGTAATGATGACATCACTTTCTACAATGGACATTGTTCTCTATAGAAGCATGTTAGTTTTTGACGATACAGATAATGGCATTCTAAATGGAGAGAGGAACATTAAAATGATTTTTAAAATCTGGTTAAGTAAAAAGATATTCTTGATCAAATGGAACATTGGGATTGTTGAGGTATATGGATTACATAGACACTTGTGGAGGTGAGGCAATTTACCTTGTAACTTATGGGAATGTTTCTCCCTGAGGTTGTGGGATAGAATTGAGTATCTCCAATGTGCAGGGCCATATTAGTTGAATTACGACCAGAGAGTAGAATGTGTTCCAGCTTGAAAGCAGTGAGAATGGAAAAATGACTGTCAACACTGCTGGACTAAGTAACACAGATCTTGAAGCTTTTATACTTTAAAATCTTCAACTCAGTTTTAAGAGTCTGTCACAATCTCCTGGAAGAAGTATGACTGGCTTTCGGGCATGATTAGACTTGTTTTGGTGTACTAGAGGAAGAACATAATTCTTCTTCAATAATGAGTAGATTATAATCATAGGTGAGAAAATATTATTAGGAATTAATGCTTACATTTCCTGTTTATGTTAACTTTCTAACACATCTGATATAACTATTAATTATTATAATTTTTCCAAAGTTATCTATTTTCCTTTTCTAGTTATTGTAATAACTCATTTTTTAGGAATCCATTGGTACACTAATCTAAGAATTTAGTGAATTAGATTTTTAAGAGAGAAGTTTATGTATAAGAAGACATATACTTGAAAATTAAAAGGAATAATTAATAAATGCTTACACAGAAACTAATTAGTATATTTATTAAACTAAACTAAACTATTAAACTAAAGACACATTTTTACTTGTTATTCTATGAAAAATATTTGGAGGAAAGAATTTCTGAAGAATTTCTTCCAGAGGTTTATTTTGAAAGAATAGAATAAGCCAGAATATATTTATTTACATGCCATTCTAGTACTCCTAGGATATTCCAGCATTCATGATATTAAACACCTTACTTCCTTGATCTATAAATATGGAAACTGTGAGTTAGCCAGTATTTCTTGACCAAGTATTTCAACTGGATAGCATATCTAGTGGATATTATGATAGTGTAAGTTGTCATACTGCCTACAGTATTGTCTAGCATTGAATACCAACTGTTTCTGGTTTTTTTTATTTGTTTCTTTTAACCTCTCCACCCCTTCATTTCCAATTTCTCTATGGTTGTATAGATGAGTCTGACATTAGGGTTTAGCGTTAAGCTGACTTCTTGATCCAGCTCATTAGTGTTTGTTTGAAAGAATTTCTTTGTCCAAAACAACCTGTATGCTTTTCACTAGCAATGTCAACCTGAGTGCATGTTCTAATCTTAATGTGTTTCATTCTTCTAATCTGCACAATTATTAAAAAAATATAGAACTTACCATGTACTGTACAAGATGTTTCTAAACAGCTTGTTTTTTTTTTCCAAAAAGAAAATTTCTTAAACATCAGATCTAAGGAGCCAATGCTTTATTTTGGTGTTGCCTCATGAAGTAATGAAAGAGAAAAATACTAGTGTTCAAAAAAGGTAAATCATACAATGTGATGTGTATCGGACTGAAGTGCTATTGCTTAGCAAGATACAGAGCCTCTGCGTAAATTATATTCACTTGGCACACAGCATTTACATGGAAGGGTTAAAATAAGAAACAACAAGGGAAAAAAGACAGTTTGGAAATGGAAGTTATCTGGGGACTTGTCTTTTGCTGCTTCCCATGTGTTAATTTTCATTTCGATAAAGAACTGACTTTCATAAACTCCCCTTTGTCTTCTAGCCCATGGTTTATCCCCAATGAATTCTGCAGAGATGACCAGCTATGTCTGAAATGGAAAAGGAACCACAGCACGAATTGTGAGGGCTTTTCTGACTAAAATATTGGGAGACAATTCAAGAAATCTGAGAAGGTGCCTGGAGTACTTAACACACTGAAGTAATATTTGTAAAGCACTTAAAATACCCAGTGATGGTAAATAATGTGTTAGCTGTTACTACTCTGAGACTGCTGAGGAGAATGTAAAACAAGAAAGCTTCTAACAAAGGAATTCCTTTTGATAGTGGCTCTAATGACAGTCTAATTGTCCCAAGATTGTCTCTGATGTAGTAGGTTACACTGAAATATAATCACAACTCCACTTAACGAATTAGAAACACAAAGAAGGAGTTAGGAAGGGTCTTGCATCTGAGGTTTCCTCCTACAAAGGCAAGGAATAAATCCATTAAAATAATTTCAGACCAGAGTTATCTTGAATTTAGATGATGACTCGTGTACCCAGGAGTGTAGCTCACAGGAAGGAGTCAAATCATTCCATCAGGGTTTTGGAGTGAATATTAGAACAATAAATAAAGAACAACATTTGACTTTCTCCCTGTGAGTCTCCCTTTAGTAGCATCTCTTTATGGCTTTAAGGCTTGTGAGTTGCTGGAATGCATTACTGAAGAAGGCTGGAGTCATGGAATATGTCAGGGAAGGACAAACAGCTATAATTTTGTGAGAGCAAGGCACAGAGAGTTTCTAGTAAATGGAGTTCTGCCCAGAATCACAAGGTTGTACCAGATCAATGCCCTGACAGTGAGGATCATGTGGTAAATACTGTGGGATGCTTCAAGAACAAAACACTAAAGTACAGATATAAAAACAAAAATTATCTATGTTCTCTCTTTATTTTTCCCCTTGCTATCCTTTATCCCAGATCTCACTCAAAGAATTCCTGAAGGATTTTAGCACCCTCCCGCAGTTTTATCATCAGATGATCAGACTTTGGCTTTTGTTAATCTGCAATGAAAATTTTAACTATGGATCTCTGGATGCTGACATCACAAAACTCCTTTTCTATCATTTTAACTGTATATGTTTTTTTTTTTTACAAAAATACAGTTTTATTTAAATGAGTGTCACTAAAATAAAAAGAGAGCAAATGTACTGGGCTTGTGTGTTTGCATGTTAAGTGGGAATCCCTCCTTGAAGAAATTTTTGTATCGTCAAGGGATTAAACTGGCAGCTGTCAAGCTGGTCTCATGCAGACCGCAGAATTTGCTCCTCCTTCTTCATGTCCAAAGGAGATTTATGCCAGATGCCCAGAAGTAAGGACTGGATTGCAAAATCTTACAGTCAGCAAAGGGGGAAGGGTAGGTGACAGAATTAAAGAGTGGATTGCTTCAGTATTCTGAAGGACTTGAAATACTGGAAATATGTGTTCTGAACATAAATGACTTAATACATACATGGAGCTACCTTCACAGCATCCTTGTTAGGCCCAAGTAGAATTCAGCCTGCTAAACTTGTTTTCACTTATTTGTATCTTTTGGACTTCAGGAAAATATTGGTTGAGTTTTGAGAGGATTGTTACAGAAACCACAGCCTTTTAATTACTTGACTGAAATAAAAGCTGATGTGATAACCAAGAAAGGATCTTTGCTCATAGTTGACAGTATACTCTTGTGAATATCTTATATATACACATGAGTCTTAAAACACAGGGGTAATGTAAGGGAAAACTTCAGTGAAGTGTTTTGTTCTCTTCTCACTGTTGTGTTTAATCTTAGATAATATTGTTTCCTATCCTGGTGTCTCTTAGCAAACAATATCTAGCAAATAAGATTTGTTTGATTTTGGGTATAATTTCAATATTTTAAAGTTATGATTTCATTATCCCTATCTGTATCCATTCAAATTAAATGTGATCCTAAAAAATCTTAACACGTAAAAGTGAGATTATTCGGAATAGTTTGTTAACTTTACTCAATTTTAATTGATTTTGCTAACTTCATTTCTCACATTAACTAGATTCTCAGGCGAAGAAATATTTGCCCTGAGGCTTTTAGAATCTGAAGAGTTCTTGGAGTTATCAAACTTGAGATCAGTTACAAGAATTAGATTTGAATCTATAAACTACTTTGGCTCAATCATTTTAATCTGCCAATTACTAGAAGCTTAAATGATTTCTGCTTCCCTATTCACACTTATAATCTAGTATGAGTTTAACAAAGTGAAGGATATGAAACCAAGATGTCCATGGATTTTTCCATATAGAGGGACACTTTTGTGAGGTCACATACTGGTAACTTTGAGAAAACTGTTAAATGGTTGAGAAATTGCTGTTTCCACCCTCACCGGATGGAAGGGAGAGGGTTCCCACTCTGTGCTCTCTTTTCTGATACTTGTTAATTCAGTCTGCATTTCTAGACTCACTAACAAACAATTTTAATTATGCCGTTCTGAAAATGTTTCTTTTTTATTCTGAAAAGGAGTTTATTTATTTTCAGTGTTGTCGCAAATTACGGTTATTGAGGAACAGCTGCTACCTGTGCCAGGCACTCACAGTGTCAAGGTGTGAGTCACATTTAGAACGGAAGGTCATGGACTATAGGTCACTGAGCTCTTTCTATCGAGGATATTTCACTGGTTTTCCTTTTGTTCAGGTCACATGTCATCCTACTTCTTCCCCATTTTTCTCCTTGAATGAGTGGAGAAGTATTGTAGTCTTAATTTCTTTTAGCAAAACAAATAACTTTCATTTTAATTGAAACATTTATTTTTAAGTTGTCTATTCATTGTTGGCTTTTACCTTTCTCTGATTCATTCTTTTCACATGATTATTATCCTCCCAGACAGAAATATTTATAACAATTTAGTATTTATGATGGCTGATTTTTTTTTCTTCAGGTAGAGAAATATCACTTTTCTGTAATAACCTTGAATGATATAAAGATCACAGGATTGATTGCAACTAACAGGCATTTAATTTTAAAATAGGTGTTGCAATTTAAAAATGATTTGGCTAAATTATGAAAAATAAAATATAAAAATCAAAGGTCTTAGTGGATTGTTTATCTGTCTCCCAGAAACTAGACTTGGAAAAGGCACGGATTAAGCATACAATGTTTTAAAGGAAATCTCTGTGGCCAACTTCCATGACAGGGAAAGGTAGAAAGCAAGACTGAGCAGAGAAAGAAGCCAACAGACAATGCAAGTCTCATACACAGTCAGCCAACTCCATAGGTTTTCTAGAATATTTCTATGTCTGGTCCATTTGGAAGTAACAAAATGACCTTGAATAGTAATACTCTGCATCTGAGTTGATTCTAGAATTGGCAATCCTAGTCTAGACTGTATAATGTTGTGCCTTTATCAGCTGAGGCAATAAGCTTTGTTGAAGCTTATTGATAAATACTCTATCAAATCATAGAGTTTCTATGATTTGATAGTTCTTTATATGTTTGATGTTGTATTTATGAGTGTTTGCATATGTTCTTGAGTAGGTGTGACTATGTCCAAAGAGATCCTATTTTCCCTACTTAATTATTCCTTTAATATCCAGTCAGCCTGCTTAATAGTCTATATTGATAGATTACTATATTGAACTTACTAGATTCTCTTATTCTACAATTACTTAGGTGAGATAAACTACTGATACAAGATTTTTCTTATATTAGCAAAATCTTTTAAATGATTAAAAAACTGTAACTTAAACTGAAGATATATGCCAATAATTTAATGTAAAAATTATTTTATTTAGTTAAAATGATCTTGGGTAATGACTAAATGCCAGTTAAAACTGTCATTGATTAATATTACAAGGTGGGACTTTAGGAAGATGATTATTACTCTAATAGAATCCACAGAGAGTTGGCTGGCCTCTTCCAGAGACATTGGTACACATGATAAATGACCTCCTAGGCATAGAGTTATTCAGAACCCAAAAGTTCTTTTTTTTCTAATATTTTTATTGTAAAGGTACTGTACAGTTACATGATTAAGGTAATGAGTACATTTCCTATTGACCATTGTTACCCCTCCTTTATTTTTCCCCTACTATCCCTTCCCTTCCCTTCCCTTCCACAACTTCTCCATCTCGCTCCCCCCAAGTTGTAAAGTTCGTTTTCAACATAGTGTCTTATATGTCTCATTGTTACAATGAGTCAACTTGTATCCTAATTTCAGCATTTTGTTATTTCCCTTCCCCTCCCCCAAATTAGAAAAATGTATATACAAAATGCAGGCACTAGAATCAAATGTAGTGACAACGGGGGTTATACCATGAGGGAAGAACATACAAAAGAAACAAAAAAAATTACATAGTACATTAAAAACAACAGCAACAAAGATTAAAAACCTTGTTTCCCTATCTTGGGGTTCATTTTGCTTAGCATTATCTTATATGATCTTGCATACATAGTTTTTGACCTTTTCTGCTTGTCTGGTAAGATTATCCTAGACATATTCTAGTTATTGCAAATAAGGGAAACCATGGGACCTATGTTTGTTTGGGTCTAGCTTATTTCACTTAATATATTTTTTTCCAAGTCTTTTCATTTCCTAACATATATGGCGGTGTCATTCTATCTGATGGAGGCATAGAATTCCATTGTGTATATTCTATTGTTTGATTTATAAAACAGGCAAAGTTTGGGCTGGAAAGGTGGCTCAGTGGTAGAGTGCTTGTCTTGCATGCATGAGGCCCTGGGTTCGATTCCTCAGCATCACATAAGCAGAAAAACCAGAAGTGGTGATGTGGATCAAGTGGTAGAGCACTAACCTTGAGCTGAAGAGGTAAGGGACAGTGCCCAGATCCAGAGTTGAGGTCCCCCAACCAAAAAAAAAAAAAAGGCAATGTTTATGTTATATTTGTGAAAGGTTTAAATCTATCTGTGCATGGAAGCATAAATTTTCTCTTAAGAACTTTTAAGAGAAATAATGTAAAGATCCATAAATAATGTTGCTAAAATAATTAAAAAAAGAAATATATGTATATCTACTAAAATTCTATTTACTCTTTTCAAGATTTTAGTATACTTATCTCTATTTTATTGAATTAAAACATAATTACTTGGTTCTAATGCCAGCTGTTTTAGGAAGATGGTATTTTAAGGCTGGCATGGGCAAAAAATAAAAAGAAAGAAAAGAGAAAGTTAGCAAGATATAATCTCAAACAACAAGCTAGGCATGGTGGTGTACTTCTGTAGTCTGTAAGTTGGAGGATCAAGATCTGAGACTGACCCCAGGGAAAAAAACAACATGAAACTCTTTCAAAGAGTCTGGAGATGGGGGGGGACACTTGCTCAGCAAGCACAAATCCCTGAGAAAAACTTGAGTAAAGAAAAAAAAAGATAAATAAAATAGGTGTTCTTGTGATATGGAATTTTGAGTTTAACCTTCCTGTCTTTAAATAAATTCTAGTTGCTGCTTCCTGATTTTATTTATTTGTTTATTTTGGTCAGTCCTGGGGCTTGAACACCCAGCCTGGGGCGCTGTCCCTGAGTTTTTTTTTTTTTTTTTTTGGTTGTTCAAGGCTAGGGCTCTACCATTTTGAACCACAATGCCACTTCTTTCATGATTTTTCTTTTATTCAACATTTTTTTTTCTTAAATTCCTTATGTGGTTCAGCTGTCATTGTGACTCTAAGAGGTAGTCAATAATGAGTGAACATATATGATACCTCCATTCAATGAAGTAATCCTACATAAACTTATTTAGATATTAAGTGCCTAATTTTAAATTATCGTACACTAGTTACCGAAGGAGTATCATTTTAATATTTTCACATATGTACACAGTGTTTTCTCATCATACTCACCCCTTCTACCATTCTCCCTTCCTTTGCTTACCACTCCACTGTTACATTTTCATACTTGGGATTCAACTGAGTGCATTGTGTTTATCCTTGTTCATGCTTGTTTATCTTCACTTCTGGTTATCACTATTCTCCATGTGGTTAAAAATAAAAAAAATAAACATTATTTTAACCTATGTAAAGTGTATAGTTCTATGGCTTTGTGAACATCCTAATTGTTTCACAACCATCATCAGATCATCCCATCCTCCACCACTGAAGCGCTGCACCGGTTAGAAACTCCCTTCTCCATACGCATCCAGTAACCAACACTCCACACTAATTTTGGTGATTCCCAGTACCTAACAGAAGTGGAGTCATACAGAACAGGGATATTATTATTTATTTCCTGACTGATGTATTTCACTTAGAATAATATCCTCAAAGTTCATTTTCATTGTATCATTTACAAAAAGTTTAAAATAAATAATATTTCATTGTTTATATGACATTAGATGCCTTTTACATTCTTTGTGGTTGCCAAGGGCTTCATTTTAGCTAATTCTAACTATATTTTAAATTCTCTATTATGACTTACTTTTCCTTAATTGAATGACTTATTTTACTTAATGGAATGATTTGTCTCAGAATTATAATAATAATTATAGGAATGTTGAAGTGTTGTACAGAGAATTCCTAAATATCCCATGGCACATTTCTGCCCTTGATAAACTCTTTCATTAGTTTGGTGTAAAGAACAGTTTGAGGTTTTCTGTGAAGTCAGCTCTTTCTTTTTTTTTTTTTGCCTGTCATGGGGCTTGAACATAGGGTCTAGGCACTGTATATGAGCTTCTTTGGCTCACGGATGGTGCTCTACCACTTGAGCCACAGTGCCACTTCAGGCTTTTTTTAGTTTATGTGATGCTGAGGATTGAACCCAGGGCTTCATGCATTCTAGGCAAGGCTTCCTGCATTCTAGGCAAGCACTCTACCACTGAGCCATATTCCCAGCCTTGAACTCAGTTGTATAAATTAGATTCCCTTAAATGTTACCTGATTTTCCTCTTTCTCTCTGTCTGTCTCTCTCTGTCTCTGTCTCTCTCTGTCTTTCCCTCTCCCTCTCTCTGTCTCTCTGTGTTTGTCTCTGTCTGTCTCTTTCTCTCTCTCTCTCTCTCTCTTCTTCCCATCTCCACAGGATTCTATCCAGGATAGCACATTTTTATTATAATTCCTAGACTATGCTAGAATGTAACTCCTACTCAGAAGCTCTATGCTTTTGAAGACTTTGGCTTTATAAAAACAGTTTTGCTGTTTTGAATGTTTGAAGTCAGGGACTCAGGTCTTGCTGAGTAGGCACTCTACTAATTTGAGCTACTCTGCTAGTCCTTTGCATTATTTTCAAGATAGGGTTTGTGTCCAGGGTAGCTTGGACTGTAATCCTCCTATTTTCTTCTCTTCCCTTTTATTTTATTTATTTTGTCGGTCGTTGGGCCTGAACTCTGGACCTGGGCCCTGTTCCTCAGCTCTTTAGCTCAAGGCTAGTGCTCTACCACTTGAGCTACAGTGCCACTTCTGTTTTTTTCTGCTTATGTGGTAAGCACTTTACCACTGAGCTCACCTTCCCAGCCCATTTTGCTTCTCTTTTTTACTTTTCAAGTAACTAAGATTAGAGACTTAAACCATTAGACTAAACTAACATTATAGCAATTCTTTTCTAAGAGTAAGTCCATCAGAAGTTTTATTTTTATTTTTAATTTTAGTTTTTTTCTGATGTTTAATGGTTAGACAGGAGTTATGACATTTTAGGGGGAAAAAACCTACAGAAATAGATGCCATTTTTATCTCATCATGTCAAGGGTACCTCCCATCAGCTTATATCATTGGGAATGTAAACATTTCTCTCCTGTAAGATGCAAGGTTTATAAGCATCTATTGCAAATGCTGCTCTATCCTGCTAGCAGCTAGTGGGTAGAGGATGATGTTCCACCTCCCTGAAGGTGGAGTATTTCCACATTTACATGTCTTCTATGCAGGAAATAACTATACTTTTTATGTTTACACATTGTTTGCATTCATTTATTTGCAATAATGTGGATAAAATGTTTCTCCCTCCCCATTTGTTTGTTTGGTGGTACTGGGGGTTGAACTCAGAGTCTTGTGCTTGGTTGGTAGATGCTCCATCACATGAGTTATGTCTCCAGACTTTTTTGCAGTAGTTACTTTTGAGGTAAGGTTTTGCTTTATTCCTGGGCTGGTTTTGGTTGTGATCCTTCTACTCATGCTTCTCAGTATGTGTGAGATGACGGGTGCATGCCAATGGGCCCAGCCTTTGTGTTTCCCCAAAGAGGTGTGTGCTGCTGCACTCAGCCATTGGTTGACATGGAGTTTCATAAACACTTTTTGGTCCAGGCTGGCCTTAACCTGTTAGCCCCCAATCTCTGCCTCCCAAGAAGGTAGGATTACACACGTCAACCTCATTTTTCAAGGAAGTAAATTATACAGGCTATTCCTTAGGACACATGTTTAATTCATGTGCTTCTAGCTACATATTACAATTCATATTGCTTTTTTCATTTTTCAATGAATTATCTTAACTTCCATTTTAAGAAATTCAGTTCTGCAAGGAACACATTACACATCTTATGATTTTTTTCCCCTTGTTGATACTAGGTCTTGAATTGAGATTCTTGTGCTCTCTAAGTAAGTGATACGCTATTTAAGTCATGTCACCAGTCCTTTTTGCTTTGTTAGTTTACAGAGAGGGCCTTGCTTTTATCTGGGGCTAGTCTTGGTCTTGAATCCTCCTACCTATCCTATGGGTAGCTGAGTTACTGATATGAGCCACCCTGTGTAGCTTGTTTCTTGAGACAGGATCGTGCTAAGTTTTTGCCTAGGTTAGCCTCAAACCATGATATACTCCTATCTTTGCCCTTGAAACAACTGTGATTACATGCATGACCCATTGAACCTGGCATGTATATGATTTTGAAAATGGACACTGATCAAATGCATCATATTCATTAACTGCTTTGTTGAATGGCAATGCCTTTGTACAACTATGGAAAGATAACAAAATTATTTACAAAATTAAAGTGAAAAAGAAAATGATTTTCAGTTACACTATGACTGCAAAAAATGGATTGGAGCCGGGTGCCGGTGGCTCAGGCCTGTAATCCTAGCTACTCAGGAGGCTGAGATCTGAGGATCACGGTTCAAAGCCAGCCCCGGCAAGAAAGTCCGTGAGACTCTTATCTCTAATAAACCACTTGAAAACTGGAAGTGGTGCTGTGGCTCAAGCGGTAGAGCACTCACCTTGAGCTGAAGAACTGAGGGACAGCACTCAGGCCCAGAGTTCAAGCCCCACCACCGACAAAAAAACAAAACAAAAAAAATGGATGGAGTACAAGACTTAGGTATAATTATGAGCTCCATGAGATTCTTTACAGCAATTTGATAAAGTAGAAACAATTTTAAGTGTGGACCAAGATTTTTGATAATCAGTGCAAGTAATGTGTAATAGTCTTTGATAAGAGTGGAGGTCTCTACCAATTTTCATTGATTTCTATGCTATGTGAAGCTAGCATTTAAGTACTAATTAAATTTATAGACATGTATTTAAAACTGTAGTTTCTGGTTTAAGATTGCCTGAGTCCTTCAACTATCCTTGGGAAAATTTCTATCTCACTCAAAAGTCCTGATTCTATATTTATAAGTTGAGTTGTAAAACAATGGTACTATGAATAACAGTATGAACAATATTAGCAATAGCTATGTAAGAATTATATAAAATCATTGATGATTAAGTATAGTTTTTTCCTCCATGGTGGCTGGCATAGTATAGTACCATTAATATTAACAGCCTTTTCATAATCATTATGTGTTCTTTACTGATTTCTTCTTGTTTATGAAACACAGGCTTTAAGTCCAGTTACCTAGTAGATTTACCTGATACAAATCATGTACCAAGATTGAGACTTAGGGGAGACAGGACAGGAAAGAGAAGAAACACACAATAAAGGTGAGATTATGTAAAGTGCAGCCTTAGTCTCATCCCATGGAGAGTTCTAGATTATAGATTATTATGCTAAAATTATTCCACTGAAAGATGATGGAGTTGGGCTTTTGTATGATTGGCCAGTTGGCCATTGATCTTGTCTACCCCAGGAAGAGAAGCAGGACTGATGGTGAAAATTATTGGCATAATCAGGCCATGAAGACACAGGTGTCCATAGCTCATGCTTTGAGGAAGTTATCTTGGATGCTCCATTACCAGAAAAATCTGAACCATGACCAACAATATTTCCCAGAACCAGTAAGAGCATTGGAGGGATTATATAGAAACATCAAGAGTTCCGTTTGATTTTCTTTTTCCCAAGCCATACAGTGAACTCCCCATGGAAAAGATGTTTAGTGGCATTCCAGGTACTTAATAATTTCTCAGATTAGAACAATGAAACTATACAAGAAAAATCGGTCACTATATATATATATATATATATATTGAAGCTTTTCCTTTAACAGAACAACTCAGTTTGTTGTGTTTTTACATTATTATCTTTTTCACATTATCTCTGGTGGAGAAAATTTAGTTCTTTTCCTGGAAACTAAAATACTTATTGACAACTATTCGAGGAAATGCTTCGACGAACATTCCCAAACTGTTACTCCCAACTAAATAGCACAAAGTACATATAGATAAGGTTTGTTAGGTCATGGTACAGTCAAGACTTCCCCATTGTTCAGTACCTGTCCTTAGTCCACAGGTGCTTTGAAACATATTGTGTGAGTTGAGTTGCAAGTTTTAAATTGCTTTCAAAACTGTCCTGGCAAGAGTGAGAACAACCAGATTATAAGAAAAATTAGCAATTGGAAAAATACAAATCATAGAACTTCTGCAAAACATAAGCAAAGCAATCCGTTTCACCTTAAAATTATTTTATTAGAAAATTTTAGAAAGGAATATAACCACATTTAAAAATTACTAATAGAGAAAACAATTTCTTTTTTCAGAATGTAATTAAGTATTTTTGAAAATGACCCTGAAAATGAAGAAATTCTATCAACTTTCTTATTCCCTTCATAATAAAAGTTAAAGCTTTAAAAGAGCATTAGGTAAAATATTTTGTTTAAATTAACACATTAGCTGTGATTATTATGTAGTTAATTTTTTGCCCAAATATAAAAGAAAATAACAACCAAAATGAAATATATATATATATTTACATTAAGGTGAATATATATTCATATCACTTATATCACTAATAACTAAAATCAAGCTGGTATTATTTAGTTTGTGTAGTTGAAGCAATTCTAACATAATTCTAATCAAATAAAAACAAAGTGCAAGTCATAATATTTTCCTTTTTCTGAAATTAGAAATATTTTTTCAATAGTATGTATAAGAAATGAAAGTAAGTGAAGCAGTTTTAATTATTTGGTTGGTTATCAAATGAATGGCAATGTTTTCATTTGTTTCTAAATAATCCTCTGTTTTGTTCCAATGTACTCCTCTTCTAACAATACCTTTTAAGTAGCAGTCACATTTATAAGAAGAAAAACATAGGAGAACACTGGCTATTGTCAAAAATAGATATGAAAAAATAAAATATGAAATTTAAATATAAAATCCTTTAAAAATGCTTGTCCTTTGATTGTTAAAAATCTAATCCATTAAATTTCCCTAGAACTCAGTTATATTTTAAAACCATTTCCTGGCCATAAGAGAAGTTAGGAAAAAAAGAAAAAAAACTGCATTGAGTTTTGCTTGCTTTTTCAACTTTGCCAGATAAATGTATAAAATAAGAGCTGTAATCGTGATCTATTGGACTTGAAATATGAAACATATATTTCATGTTGCAATTTTAAATTTCTGTTTAAGCAAAACTGAGGTCTGTTCAGTAATAATCAAAACAAAGAACAAAATAAATACATGTGTACTTAGCTTCCCTCAAGAATCAGTAGCAAATTGAGATGAAGAAAGGTAATATCCCCGAATTCTTCAGTTATTTTCCATAACTCTCCAGCAAAACTCCTGATTATTTTGAAATGTAATTTGTACACTTCTGTGTTGATATAAATGCATGTTTATAAGAGTTATTTACAGGGTCAAAGAAAATATCACAAAGTATCTGGCCCAGAAGCCTGATTATCATCCTTAGTAAAAGGAAAATGTGGATCCCAATTAATTTTGGAGGAATGACAAAATGAAGGTAGCATATATTAACTTGTTTTTTTATTAATGTTTTATAAACTATTTCAAAAGAGAAATTTTAATGATTATGAATTTTGTTCATAGATATTTTATATGTTTAGAAAATATTGCTTCTTCTTGCATTTTTAATGAATTCCCCACATTTAAAAAGATATGTTCAAGTTGTCTTTTTGTCTTCCTTCTCTGTGCCTGTAATGGCATTAAATTATATGAGAGGAAATGAATTTTAAAATGATAGTATTTAGACTTATTAATCTGTTGGAAGAAAAATGGACAATGAGTTAAGAATGGTAGAAACATTATCATTATTATATTAAGAAAAATATATAATCAAGTAAGAACTCTTTGTAACATACTAATCGAGACCAAGCTGAATAAAAACGGACATTCTCTTAAGGGGGAAAAATCACGAGCAATCCTGGAATGGTAAGTACAGAATTACACTCACCTTTATGTGAATTAAAGAGTTTAACTACAACTGGCTATTTAATTGGTCTAGTTGTAACACTGCTGATACCTCCCTCAGGATGTGTTGAATTTGAATGATGAGCCTTTATTAAAATTTAATTGTATTTTATTAAGACATGAAAAAAGACATTTTTTGGTGCTTTTATTATTATCATGGTAATTTGCCAAAAGAAAGACTTCAATGTTTTAACTACTAATTATTCAAAGATATATTAAGCTCTACACAAAGAAAAATGGTTGCTCAGAGCCTTGCACATGCTGAGGAATAAAATATACCATTTGATACAACAATTCCTGCTGAGCCTTGCAGAAGAAAACATGTGGATTACAAAAATGATATACATCTCCAAAAAGCCAAAGGAATAAATAAAAGCATAACAGAGGCAAATGAATATTCACTTATTTGAGACCTCTATTAATTGGCTGGTCTATGTACCAGCAACTTTCAGTAGCTGGGAATAAATATCAGTATTATACATAAATCCACAACCATACTATAGGAGAGTGCCAAATCTTAGAAAATCTTGGATAATTTCTCTAGAGAATTGTATTTAAACTGAATTCTATGGCAGTAAGGAAAGAGTTGCAGGTAAAGGGTTATAGAAGTAGCATTTTTTTTTTTCCGTCAGTCCTGGGGCTTGAACTCTGGGCTTGGGCGCTGTCCCTGAGCACTTCAGCTCAAGGCTAGTGCTCTACCACTTGTCCCACAGCGCCACTTCCGGTTTTCCGGCGGTTAATTGGAGATCAGAGTCCATGGGCTTTCCTTCTGGGACTGGCTTTGAACCATGATCCTCAGATCTCAGCCTCCTGAGTAGCTAGGATTACAGGTGTGAGCCACTAGTGCCTGGCAAAACTTAGCTTTCAGACCATTGTTTTGTTGAAATCCTTCTGTCAGTGTTTCAGAGGATATTCTTATTGCTAACAGTAAAGCCTGTTTTTATATTTCCTGGTTACTTTCAATTTTCTTATTGATTTCTATAACCTGGATTTGTCCTTTAAAGAAAAATCAAGTTATTCTTTCTAATCAACAACAAAAAAACAAAAACACAACCTTTCTCCTTCCCATTACTACCATCATCTCTTATTTGACAATTGGAAAGGTCTCTAATGTCTGCTCCTCTGGTTTATTCAAAATAAAAGTTAGAGCCAGGCACCAGTAGCTCATGCCTGTAATCCTAGCTACTCAGGAGGCTGAGATCTGAGGATCAAGGTTCAAAGCCAGTCCTGGCAGGAAAAGCCGTGAGACTCTTTTCTCCCATTAACCACCAGAAAAACCAGAAATAAGGCTGTGGCTCAAGTGGTGGAGCTCTGGCCTTGAGCTGAAGAGCTCTGGGACAACACTTAGGCCCAGAGTTCAAGCCCCACGACTGATAAAAACAAATGAATTAAAAAAAATTAATGTTAGAAGGTGGGTTCTCTAGAGAAGTGATTAAGTCAGTGGCAATGGGATTAATGAAGTCCTTACAAAAGAGACTTCAGAGTGTTTCCTGCTCCCTGTGTCTTTTCTATAATGTAGAAGGGACATTGAAGACTCGGTCAATGGAAAACAAGTTGTCATCAACACATCATGTTTCCAGCTCTCTTCTCATCCTTTACATCTATAAACAATACATTTGTAAGTCTTTATAAATCATGCAGTCTAAAGCATCTTCCTATAGGGAAGTCTCCTTAAGCACACTAAAAAAATATTTTCTCTAGTCAACCACATGAGTTATATATGATTGTATGACATATTAGAGTTGAGGAATAAAAGTTGAAAACTTATCAATTGCAAATTACAAAAGAAGAAACAAACAGTAACAGGCAACTACAGTGTTCCTGACAGGTTTTTAACTCTTTACATATTTTAATTGATACAATCATTGTAAACACTATTATCCACAATAAAGATGGCTGACACACTTGCTTTGAATCAGTACTCTTTCCATTTCACTATACATTATTATCATGCAGTCATGCAAACTACACATTATTAGTCACAAATAGGTGCTCAAGGACAGGCTATATATGTATTTCCATTTAAGTCTTATAGAATTCTATATAAATTTGATAATTATTATTTAAATGTAGAAAATTGTTTTGACCCAAAGTAATTATAAAATTTGGCTTGTTGGCATCTCCAAATACTCTCTATTATACTTTAGAAAATATTAAAAATTATCATAGTCCTGGTCCTACCTGTACATGATTTATTATTAATCAATTTTTATTTGCACATAGAGATGTTTTAGAAATGTCAATGTATGGCATCTACAAAATGCTCTGCAAAGATAATTCCTCATTTTATCTCATATTACTTATTCAGCTTCCTTCTTCCATGAGTTGTCTTAATCTCAGTTAATGACAAGTTCTTCCTTATACTTGCCTGGCTGAAGAATCCTGCAGGAAGAACTTGGCATTTCACACTCAATGCACATGAACATTATCACTTTAAATGATTATATTCTAAAAATGATAAAAAGAAGGAATTTATATATGTAAACAAGAACTAACTGTATGAATAAATTACTTGTATACATATACATATATGTAGTTGCTTTAGTAATTAAAATAATTAAAGTAAATTTAGTAAGTTTGGGGCTCTTCATTTTCTTAGCTTTATTATTTTTGGTCTATCAAATGCATTTTTTATAGGCAAGCTTGTTATGCAAAGTACATAGTTCTGCATCTGTCTATACTGATGTGTGTGTGTGTGTGTGTGTGTGTGTGTGTGTGTGTGTGTATTTCCAGGCTATACATAACTCAATCCTTTATTAAGCTGGGAAGTGCAGTTGTGCTTAAGCTTGGCTTTCAGTCTTCATTGTGAAACATAGGCTATAGATAAAGGCCTTAAAATCTCATTATCCTAAAGCCAGTAAATGATAGAAAGCATTTTCAATAGCATACAAAACCCAGTCACGTTGAGTAAATTACATGTTGTAGTAAAATATTTTTCAGAAAGTTTAAGATAGCATGATGAGCCTGGGAATTCCTCAACTTGATTTCTTCATTCAGGAAAATTCTATGATATTTTTTCCATGCCTCAGATTTTATTATTCTTTATGATTATAGATGAGATATCAGTAGATGAAAATCCAGTTAGAAATCATAGAATCAAGCATTACAGCACTCTATTTAGTGTTAACTAGTAAACAATTGAAGGAAGAAAACACTTTTAAAATGTAAGACTAGGTGAATAAAATGAACTGATCATCACACTGCAAAAGAAATTTTAATTCCACTAAGCCGGTATATTTTCTGTAATAAAAAATACTAAGGAACTGTGACTATAATGCAAAATAAATAGCTTAAAGCAGAAATAGTCAGGACATGACAGAAACATTTATAAATTAGACCTCTGTCTGTTGACAACATACTGGAAATAAATAGTATATTAGATTTCTGTTTTATCTAGGAGTCACACAAAGAGAAATGTCTGAAGAATGTTAGGAATGTTTATATTCTAATCGCCAGACTATCACAGCATTCCATTAAGTGGTAAGCGTGATCCATTTTATATGTGTGTGTGTGTGTGTGTGTGTGTGTGTGTGTGTGTGTGTGTGTGTGTGTGTGGTTCCATAGTCCTACAGCTTTATGGTTTGTGGTGTTTGCCCTGGAAGGTCAGGAATTTTAGCTCTTCCATGAATAACAATAGACAAAATGTGTCAAGGAATGAAGAAATGTCAAAGCAGTAAACAGATGTAAAAATCTCCCTGTCCTTCTTTCCATCAGCTGTCAGTCACAGGATATCTACAGCAAGACACTCCCGAGAACAACAGCCATCTCTTGGGACTTGTCATCTTTTAGAGGCCTCACAGCAGGCTGGATCACACTGGCTACCTGGTGTACCCAAGCTTGGGGACCTGTAACAATAAGAACGGCATTAAGCAAATGAACAAGGAAGACCCTGTTCATTGAATGCCTGTTGAGCACACATGACTCCAGTGGAGAACAATGGAGACCCCCAGAGAATTCACAACCAGATGCGTTAAACCCTCACTTGCTGGATAAGGCCTGTCATCCCTTTCCTTTTCACTCTCAGAAGCATGCACTGGTATATGTAGTACTCCACAGGTTGAGACATTCCGTTGTTCTTTCTTTTCACAAATAGGATTACAGTAGTCTTCATTGTCTTGCTGAAAAATACTTTTTGTTGTGCTGTTGTTGCTCTTGTTTTAATTCTCAAATGCTTGATTGACACAACCCTGGGAGGTGTCACAGTTTCTCTAACAATCATTCTAACCTCCTTGAACAAGAACAGTGTCATAGAGACTCTCTCCCAGGTGCTTCAAATGGCTGCTGTCAATAAATCAGAAGCATGGCTCTTTTGTCCAACACTTTTAACATCAACTGATATCTGTTTGAGAAGCAGATAAGAAAGAAGACAGTAACTGGGTTGGAGTTTGGGCAGTGGGAGACTAGTTTCATGAAGGGTCCTCCATTTGAGGGCAGCATGTGTGGAATGTCAATTTAATAATAGAATTGACAGCTCGTCTCTGGTGTCATGCTGCCACAATGGCTTCTTTGACAATTTATAAAATGGATCCTTTGTAGATGTTAGTGAGTGGCACTGCATACATTTGTGAATGCCCTGCATAACTAACATTCTCCCTTATGCTGAATTTCCAGGATTTAGCTCAAGAATCTATCCAGACTGACCTAGGGAATTGGTACATGAAGCTCCAGTGAAGCTACTTTGTCACAAACACAGCAACTGATGCTGAACACACATTATTTCAGGTCCTAAGTCAAAATACTTAACCTGTTAAAACTGCTCTTATTCTAGAAAACATTTTCAAATTTTGTTATTGTACTAACACGAATAGAAAACACCTTCAGTCACATAGCAAGGTTATGATAAAGTTAGTACATACTGCTTTTTACCCATGTATATGTTGGTCACTCCTATAATTGAGTGAACTAACCCTGAACACTAACAAGTGGGGACTTTTTTATTTTCAAAGAAAAGGCATGGGACATTAAAGAAATAAAGGAGACTACAGAGAGCAACAAAAATTACTTAGCGCTCAAGTTCCAGACCCTATCACTATGTACTTCTTTTGTATTTAAATGCATTTCATAGTCAGTTCAAACTGAATAAATCAAAGAAACAAATTAAAAGCATTATAAAATGTGTTCCTAAATATCACAGGTCAAAGTTATTTTTAATTTGTAGTCATTTACTCGATATATTGGGAATTTGTTTGTCTTATTTACTCATTTTGTCAGAGCCATCACAAATTGTTATTCTTAAATAAGCAATTGTACACAGAACATTTGAATAAATATGGCAAACCAGGAACAAGTTATTTGACCAGATCAATGACAATTTTGCTTTATTGTGATGGAAATATGATTAGAAAATACATAAATCATATTTTCTACTAAGAATATTGAGCAATACACATAGTGGCAGATAATTGGTACACATGTATACTACTTTTATTTAACATTCAATTATTTTTATTCTAATATCTACTTACCTATCTATTAATTTAATATGCTGACATGTAACACTTTACAAAGTGTAGGATTAATTAATTTGGGGTGAGTCATAAAACAATTCCACAGTGAATTTATAAAGCTGTAAAAGTGGAAGAAAATTTAAAAACCCACAATTATAAATTCATCATTTTAGTTTTTGAAGAAACTAATGCCACAACGTTAATGACTCTGAATTTCAGAAGTTTCTGTTAGTGATTACAAGAAACATGTTGGCCACACAATGTAAATCAAATATAATATCGTTAATAATCTCTCTATTGTCAGTATGTTTATATCTCAGCTCTCTATTCTGCTCATCTATAATAGCTATGGTTAACATTTCACTGACTAAATCTTTGTGGTATGTTTTGATAGCCATTAATATGATTTCTCTATTCAAGATATTCTTCATTTAAGATTACCTAGCCTATTGGGGCTCTTGAATCTTAGAATTATTTATTCAATTTCTATGAGAAAAGTCTTGGAATTTGATATAGATTTTGTTAACTATGTAGTTGCTTTGGTGGTATGAGAATTTTAACATTAATTATTCTGCTGTATAAACAAGGAATCTTTGTATTATTTGTGTCATGAATTTCATTTATATTGTATAGCTTTCAGTATATCTTGCTTGGGTAAATCTATCAATAATCATTTTGTGCAATTGTACATATGGGTCTATATATTATTTTTTCAAATAGTTTTTGTTAATAAACAAAAATGTTGCTGAGCTTTGTGTACATATTTTGTATCTTATAATATTTGTAAATTTATTTATTAGTTCCAAAAAGCCGTGGAAGTCTTTAGATTTTCTAGCTAGAAATATGTTATTTACAAACACGGAGATCTGAACCACAAAGTAGAGGTAAAAAAAATAAATTTTGTAACTAAACAGAAAAGAAAGTTTCTTCCTCTTGCAAAATCAATATTAAATCACACACACACACACACACACACACACATACACAGAGAGAGAAACATGACAAATGGGACTTGTAACTATATGTAAGAAAAGGTGAATTTCCATTTAAGTAATAAACTGAAATGCCTCAAGAGCCAAAAAATAAAGAATTCAAGTTGAAAATGGGCAAAGGACATAAAAGTACAGAAAAAGAAGGTAAAAAAGTTTATTTAAATGATTCTTGAATTATGAGATGATGGGAAATAAATCCATCTGAAGGCATTTTATGGACTCTGAAAATAGGAGTAATCAATGTTTCAAAGTTTATCATTACATTTCAGGAAAACATTTATGAGTGAAGGAGACTGGAATTTTTATTCCATTATTTTATAAGCATTTATTGATTATTATGTGTATTGGGCAGTATCTACATAAGTAAAAAATAAAAATCTTTGTAAAGCAAAGCAGAAGCCTATCCTTATAGTATTTAATCTAGTAGAACATAGGTGAGCATATGAGCACACGTGGTATAAATGAAGAAGTAAAAGAATTACGGGATGCATGGAAGGTTGAAATTTTAGATAGCATGATTATTTAACATTGAGACGAAAGGAGTATTTAAATGAAGATTGGTCCTGCCAGTGTCTTGGGACAGATCATTTCAGACAGAATGGACAAATAGGCAAAAGGCAAAACAATAACAGACATGTCTAAGAATAGCATAAAGGCCAGAAAGGATGTAGTATAGTAAAACAAAGAAACAAAAAATAGGGATGATAGAAGGTGTTCTTTAAACTGGTAAAGAAAACAAAGTGCAGAGGACTTTGTATCTAGATAGAACATTTCTGAGTGAAATGAGAAGATCTGGAGAATCTGATTTATGTTTCAAAAAGATTTCAAAAAGTAACTGAGGAAGCATTTTAGGAGACAATTGTTTTTATTCTGTCTTGGTTAACTTATTAGGTGTCTCTTTTAATCCAGGGCATAGTCATTTGTAGTGCACTGATATTATTCCTTAAGTCTCAATTGGAACAGTTTCCTACATTCTGATTGACTCTAATATTTCATTGGTGGCATATAATACTTGAAATAATTACTTTCCATATTTGTAAATGTCATTACATAATTATTTCCATATTTATAATATTTATTAATTAATATGTTTACTTTGGAAATTCAACTACAGAAAAAGTCAAGATTGAAATATCTTTGAGAGTGTAGAGGGACAAGTTTTTCTCAATGACAGCAGGGTATTGGAAAGATTAGAATCTGGACTATCAGTGAATTTGAAGATAGGAATACAAGGAGTAATAACTGACAAAGATTGAGAATATTCATTAAATGTTTTTCAAAAAACCATATCAACAAAAGCAAAACAAGAAGTAAGCTGTAACTAATGTACTGTACGTTATAGATGAAGGAATTCTTGGATTGTACAAATATAAAAGTAACCAGAGTTTGCACACAATGTTTAAAAATGTTCAATCTCTATTTAAAATAATGGGAAGTAACACTACAGCCCATCATGGTGCATAGATCTTGGATATTAAGATCAAACTCTTATTTTGATCTGTTATGTTTTAGCTGTGATCAAAAGCTTTGCATATAGATTTACATTAGCTGGTTATGCAATCAATGCAGTTCAATATAAAAATGTAAACATTTCTACTTTCTGTGCTTATTAGCATTATCACAGGTCTTGATTTAAATAAATTTTCACCTGAGAAATAATCTTCATAAATCTACACTAGACCTCTGAATTGATGAGTGAATGACCCATTAGATGTCATTTAAATCAGTTTCAGTATCAAGTTCTTATAATAGTTCCTTCTCATTCATCTGGTCATTAACTTGGGATGGAAAACTCCCTTGGATATGTATAAAAATTCAGCCACTGCAAATGGTTAATGACAGCATTGTTTTTGTAGGCTTTTCCACATTATACTGGGTTCAATATATTTGGACATAACAGTGATTTTTCTTAATTCAGGGCTAGAAAAATCTCCAGAGAACAAAACAGTACAAAAGACTCAACTTGTTCACCAAAATAGCTTTTTCATATTGGTTAAATTTTCTTCTCAGGAAGCTTATTCTTTAGAAATGACAGTTCTCTAAAGAAGTCAGTTTTACTATTCCACATTGGAAGGTAGCATATCTCTAACTGTATATTAAACCACTGACATTCAAATTTATAACTGAGAATTTTGTGAATTTAGTTACCATAAAATATTTCCCCAATGTGTAGTTATTTTCAGTGAGGTAAAAATGTTAAGCTTTGAAGCAAGAAAGTTAAGTGTTCTGGTGGAATTACTGGCACTCTCTTTACATTGAGGCTACAGGTCATGTTATAGTATTTCTATTAAAAAATACCTTGCATGATAATTTTCTACGTCTACGTAAAATTTCCAGTGTGCAACAAGTTTTTAAATTTCATAAATTCAAAGAATTGGTAAAGAATGCATCCTGAAAGAAACTCTTCCTTTAGTTTGTATAAGTGCAGAAAATGTGACATAAATATTAGGGCTTGCTACATTACTGTCATAACTATTTTAAAGTAGAGTTGAAATCAGTCAAGAATAAAGAAAATGAGGTTTACACAAAAAAGTAGAATGCAGCTGTAAAGAAGAATGTAATTATGATGTTTGCAGGAAATTGGATGGAACTGGAAATTATGATGTTAAATAAAAGAAGCCAGACTGAGAAGGACAGACATTGTACATCCTCTCTCATAGTATAATCTAAACTTGAAAATAGATGGCATTAGTATAAAATGAGGGTGGACTACATGGAGAGAGAAACCAATATATAGAGGAAAAAGTGAAATGAATACTGCATAATAATACCAGTTCAAAATTGCTTTAAAAGGGAGGAGAAAGATAAGAATGAGTGGTAGCAAGTTAAATATGATTAAAGTACATTATATCCATATGTGAAAAATCAAGCTGCATAAAGATGGAAAACCAGTCATAAACACAAAACATATCAGTAACTAGAAAGACAATCATAGCTTCTTATTTTATCAATGATTCTCAATATTCTGCCTCAATGTAATTATACAAATGTCAGCTATCGAAGATCAGAAAAGCCAAAGAACAGGTAAACATCTGAATTAAAATTCTCACATGAGAGGCATTGCTGGCTTGGAATTTAAAAAACAACAACAGCCATCCATTATGTGACTATATTCCATCTATTCTTGTACAGTATCGCTGTGGATGATGCTCAGTCTTGGTACTTTCATAAAATCAAGTTATATAATGTGTATCCAAAGTAATATATTTATGCAAATCAACAAAGAAACCAGATAAATAAATATTAATCATAAAATATACAAAATACTCTCTAACTTAAAATTTTCATTTCCTATAGAAAATGATATTCAAATAATGAAAGCTAAAAATGTCATGAAAATTTCAGGTAAAATAAATAATTAAGAGGGTAAGACTCAGTTTGAATCAATGATAATGTTTATGATCTGATACTATTTTTACATTTCTAAGATATAAATACTTCTAATATCATTTTTGTGTAATGAAATTGTTTCAACTCTGCTTAAAATACAACAGAAATTTCATCATATTGAATAGATAAAAGCCAAAAGAGAGTATATTCATTTATCTACATTGGTAAAGTACAGTAAATATAGTGGCTTAAAGCAACATATATTTGTTATATTTTACTTTTGTGGTCCCATTCTGGCATAAGCCTTACAATTCTAAAATTAAGATAAAGCACAGTTGCATGCTTTCTAACTTTATATGGGGAATATATTTTCTTGTCACCATCTATAGTGTTCAGTGGCTCATGGCCTCTTTCCCTCTTTCTCTCATTAGGAATTTTCTATTTTCTTAACCTTTCTTCAATTGTTGGATCTTTATCTCTGACTTAGGTGGAGAAAGTTTGCACCTTTACATATTTATAACTTCACTTCTTCAACCAGAATAATTTAGGATGATGCTCTTGTCAAGATTTTGACTCTTAATTTCATCTTTAATGTTTCTTTTGCTAGGTAAGGTACAATGTTCACAGGTCTGGGATTAAGATACAGACATTTATTGGTTCTTTGTTTTCATGTTTACTTGGAAACTCAAACATGATGTAAATAAAATCTCTGTTGTCATCCACAGGGATTAGAGATATCCTAGTATGTTGTAGGTCTGTACATTCTATAGAACCAGCAGCTTGGAAGCTGCATCTACAAGTTTTCCACTTTGTCTAATAGGACACAGAACATATTGTTTGGGATATAGGAAGAAGTTATATTTTGCACTTCAGCCTTTTTCTATTGAAAATCCTATTTCTATTTTGGAGGGCAAATGTATTGAAAAGCATAGTGATGATTTAGAAAGAAAAATCTAACCTAGTGCTGTTTATGACATGAATCTTTCCAATTCACTTACTCAAACTTAGACTTTGCTCTTTTACTTATATCTACTCTTGTATTTAATCATGTAGGTGTGAAGGTCAACTGTACAGGTTTTAAGTTTACAAGCAGCACAATATTCTATGTGATTTAATGCTAGTTACTGTTAATAAGAAATAATAATTTATCTTCTAACACCAACTAGTAATACAAGTAATAAAGTCACACACAGATAAATGTTCAGGGAAAGATGTGTGATTTCAAGAAATAGCTGGTTCAAGCTAGTTCTAAAAATTTTACATTTTATACTTTCCTTCTAAGGTTTTTCATCATATTGAGATCCTTTAAAAATGCCTAGAATTGGGCTGGGAAGGTGGCTCAGTGGTAGAGTGCTTGCCTTGCATGCATGAGGCCCTGGGTTTGATTTCCCAGCACCATATAAGCAGAAAAAAGCCAGAAGTGGCACTGTGGCTCAATGGTAGGGTGTTAGCTAGAGCTGAAGAGCTGAGGAACAGCACCCAGGTCCAGAGTTCAAGCCCCATGACTGACATAAAAAATGCCGAGGACCCTTTTGAGAGTGGACTAAGGACTGAGGGCATGGACAGATGTTAAATTTAGAATGAGAGTAATGTAATTAACTTTTTGAGACCCTTTGTGTGATGAATTAAAATCCTCACTCCACTTTTACTTTGAAACAACTGCTTCCAAAACAAAAAATGACCACACAGAAAATTACAGATACTCAGAAAGATTTGTAGTTAAGAAAGCAAAGTTTACTTTCTTGTATGCTTTTTAAGCAAGAACATCAGTGGAGAGAAAGACTAGCTAAATGTAGTTTTTCTTTACTGTGCTCACTTTGGTTAATGTCTTATTTCTCAAAAATGTTTCCTTCTAAGGCTTTGTGTGCAAAGAAAACACACCAGAAATTTTGATGAATAATTAAAGAAATTGCATGTTGTTGGATTGTCATAGCATCTTTACTTTGAAGCTCAGGGCACCTGCTCCACGTCAGGTTCATATGATCTATCCCCACAGAAGGACATAATACTTCTCAAAAGATCCCTCTGCCAGAAGCCAACAATAAATCCCTCCTCAGCCAGACAAGTTGCCCTTTATTTTCTGGATTGCTGTGGGCATCTCACATGACATTCCCAAATAAGGTATTGTACTACAAGCCTGCTATGATTACTAGTAATGACTTAACTGCAAAGGAATTATAACAGTATGAATAACAGTGGTTAGCACTATGAATGTCCTAACTACTCCAAAAATGCCAGAGCAACAAATATAAAATGCTTCTCATTTGCCAGTTTGAAAGAAGTAAAAGTCAGAAGACTACAACTACTGTTAATCTGTAAACACTGATTGTTCATTCAACAGCAGGAAGCAAAACAAATGTAAAACAAGGGATGGCATTACCCATTCTGCTGTGTGCCTAAGCAATTACATTAAAGATTTGAAAAGAAAACAGAAATTATATTTGAATGCAGGATATTCAGAAAGAAAAAAGCTTTGTGCATGGAAACTTTTTAAATAGAAAATTTATGTGCATTTTAATTTGCTTTTAGACAATTATCTAACTGTTGTTATGGAGCATATATTCCACTTACCTATTTGTATCTGGCATGATAAATGAATAGTTTTGAAGTGCAAAACTGATTCTGTTTATAGTTATCTGGTTATACCTTACTTACTTCCAAAAATGCTAGATTAAATATATGATTAAAAGCAACAGTAGTTTTTAACGTAGAGAAAACTAATCAAAGATGTGCATGTTAAGTGTAATTTTGATTGCATGGTATGTGAAGTTAAAAATGAATTAAAAGGCCCAATCATCTAGTAAGTAATATTTCTACTTTATTTGTAAATTTCAAATACTCATTTATTTACAAAACTGATATTTGTCTTCTGGAATTGTAGTCTTCAAACATTATAGGTTAGACACAGAACTTTTTAAGTAGTTCATTAATTAAACTACTAAAGTGTTCTTTTTATCCAGACTCCATTTCCAATGGTAATTCCAATTTGCTTTCATTTCTTCATTTCATGATAATAAGAGAATGATTACTTGTCTAAACACTCATAAAATTTCTCAAGCTATAATACATGCAAACATTGATTATTAGAAAGTTTGGTGAATGGGAAGAATGAAAGAGGAAATGCTCTAGAAGGAGGTGGGTGTCTTGCATGATTGTAGTAACCCATAGAGAGCTATTGGCAGTAGTGCAGATTAGGAGGTTTAGTGTTTCCATATAAAACTACATTCTTCCATTTTTTTTTCTCTCCAGGTTTGAACATTCAGTTGCTTCTTCATAGTTCAAGAAATGGCTTATATTTTGAATTCCAGAAAGGAATTGACTCTGAGAACAGATTTGCATCACGTGCAGCAGTAAATGATTATACAAACTGAGAGCTAATATGAACACAAGACTGAAAACCAAGATGAGAACCATGCTAATGACTAGTTACCTTCTAGGGAGAGTAGTAGGATAACCTGTTATACACAACTGTGACACTTTTAAGAATATTAATATTAACATTCCTATTATTATTCCTGGGTACAGTTAGAGGTAAGATGTAAGAATATTTGAAAGGGTTGGACATAGATCAAGCGATATAGGACATGAGTTCAAACCCTACCACACACACACACACACACACACACACACACACACACACACACAGAAGTATATTTGAAACAATAGATCCAAATAAGATCAAGTAAGAAGAAACTCTCTTAAAGCTAAAAGTAAAAGAAGGGATTTAAGAAGAAATGTAGAATCAAAGAAATATAGCATCAAAAAATTAGAAAAAAGTGCCCCCAAAGAAGTGGCCAGTGAGTTAATAAGATAGTGAGAATTATATGATGTTACATGAATTTAGAAAAAAAAATTATCCAAGTGGAAGGAATAAAAAGCAATAAAGAAAAGGTTCTTAAAATTATATATTGCAGGTTGGACGGTGGCTCAATGGTAGAGTGCTTGCCTTGCATGCATGAAGCTCTGTGTTCGATTCCTCAGCACCACATAAGCAGAAAAAGCCGGAAGTGGCACTGTGGCACAGGTGGTAGAGTGCTAGTCTTGAGCTGAAGAGCTGAGGGACAGTGCCCAGGTCCACAGTTCAGGCCCCACGACTGATTAAAAAAAACAGATTATATATTGCAATATACAATCTATTGCTTAAATCATTTAAAATGATTCTTTCAATGGCATGAAAAAAAAGTAAGTAGAGTGTATTGAAATGAGAAATCCATCTAGAGTGCATTGAGATTAGAACTAGGAGTGAGAGAGCAGGTTCAACAGATGTAGAACTTTCTAGTATAGTCTTTCAATGAGAAAGGGAGCAGAAAATGAGCAGGTGTATTGGGTGGTGAGAAAGATGTAGTTAAGTTTCAAAATGATATGAGTTTTGTTGATTTGTTTTGCTGTTGGAAATAATTTAGGAGTGAGAAAACAAACCTCTATGACAAAGAGAGGGACTAACATGGGGCAATTAAGAGAGTGAAGCAATGAGATTCCCTATGTGGAGAAGCTGCCTTAGGTAATAGCAAATATGTCCATGTAACAAGAGAAAAAACACTATCTAGTTCAGAAGCAGATACTGAGTAAACTGCTGGAAGATAAAATCAACTCTTATGATAATTATTGTGAACGATATTGTTACAAGCTCTTCAGTGCATAAATTCAGACTATGATTAGAAAAAGAGAAAAATAGGTATGAAATGGTAATTTTAGAGAGTTTAAGGACATATACTGATGTTTTATCTGTGGTAAGTATTGTAATGAGATTGATTCATTCCTACAATGAAGAGGTCTTTGTTGGTTTGTTTTTTGTTTTGTGCTGGTACTGAGGCTTGAACTCAGGGCCTGGCACTGTCCCTGGGCTTTCATTGCTATTGAGCCAGAGCTCCACTTCCAGATTTTTTTTTGAGTCGTCTATGAAGTGATCTCTCTCCTTCCTCTCTCCTCTCTGCTCTCTTCTTCCCCTCTTTCTCCCTCCCTCCCTCTCGCTGTTTCCCTCCTCCTTTCTTCCTCCTCCCTTTACTCCCCCTCCTCCTCCACTTCTCCTCTTCTTACTGCTTGTCCTCCTTCTCCTCCTTTCCAGTCGTAGACGCGTGGCTGAATGGCTGGATTTAACTATAGTTGGAGATTTGCCATCACGTGGGTCATAGGAAGAGGGAAGACCAGGGCTTTAGCAAGGCACTGTTCAGAGTGCTGCAATATCTAAGGAATCTAAGACATCTTGGCTGATCCACATAGAAGTGAAGGCAGGGATGTGGAAGGAAGTGAAGAAAAGACATACTCCGAGACAGAAAGAAGTAGTTAATTATGGGGGACCCGTGAAAGATGGATCCATAGCTGGGATGGATAGCTTCAATGATGAAACAAGAAAGTGAGGATGTAGTAGTCAAGTACGATGTTTAAAATGGAGTCTTTTGAAGTGGGGCTTTCAGTACTGAAGACAGGATCTAAGAGAGAATAATCTTAGGGGCTGAAGATTTCAAAGATTTTGATTTTCCAAGAGTATCTGGACCAGCAGTGTGGAAGGATACTAAAGTTAATAAGGAGTGAGGTAAACTGAGGTGTTGTGACTTCATTTGTGCAACAGATATTCTTTATAGCTTTTGTTTTCCATTGTATTTATATTTTCATGCCCCTGCATGAGGGGCTGTTAATTATTCCATTTCTATTATGAATCAATTTACTCAAACTCATTCTTATACTATTTTTCTTAGCATCCATTCTCTTTTAAAAATACTTTCAATGGTTTTTATTGTGTTATCTTTATGCAGGTATATGAAATAATTCATATTCCTCTCAATCAAACACTTGGATCATTCTATAAGCTGCAGGCTAACAGCTTAACTTTTGGAGACAAATGTCTTCTTTTTTTATCACACCACTAAACACTACAGGGAACTATTGATGTAAAGTAACTTTGCCATGTTATCAGGATGTTAGAGAATATCTCGCATTAAAATCTAAGCCTTATTGCCACATCTAGACATCTGTAGAACATTCTAGCTGCCTGATTGACTTAACAGAACCTTAGAAAATTTCTTAGAAGCTATCCAAATCAAATCAAATAAAAAATAAACCAAAATTTGCATGCCATTTGGGTATTTGTTCCTAATAACAACATTGAAATAATTTCAGTCTAGAATACAAAATTCTCAGAAACTGATATTTAAGAAAAGCAGTCAATTGGCTACAAATATCTATACAACAATCATTTTAGCACTATCAAGAAAGTTAGAAAAGAGATTAGGATGCCTCATGGGTTGAAGAGCAAATTTGTTACTTATTTACCATTTATTAATTTAAGTTACTTATTTACCATTTATTCTTTTGTGGTCAGATACATAGATGAATGAAGAAAAAATAGACCCTGACATACAAGCTAACAGTGGTATGGAAAATCAATCTCAAATAATGACATGCAAAACTATCAGAAAGTCCTTTATGTATTCTCTCTTAAGACAAACAAACAAACAGTGGAATTAGTTTCTCTAAAGGAAGGCTGTGCAGACAGTATTCAGTTGGAAATTTTTACTTTCTGATTGGTATGAATATGATTTCAATAAATGAAGTCTTTGGTGACCAAACTACTAAATCATAAAACTATAAACAGTACCCACGCCATCTATTGGCAAAATGAACACAATGCAAGATATTCCTCCAAGCCTGGTCTAAGGGTCTGTATGCACAGAAGGGTATTTATGGATACCATATAAAGTAACAATTACATCAAAATACTCTACCTTATGCATAATGAAATTGAAATTAATTCTGCCCCTCATTATTCTATTAACAGAAAATACTGTAGTTTAGAAATCAATTCATCACAATTTTTGTCTCTATTTTCTGTACTGTAGCATGTAATATTATAAATATTGTTTAACTTCTTAAGTCCCACTTTTTTATGAAAATATATTTAAGGTTGTTAGTAGCAGCATATTAGTTCCTTTTATTTTTGAATAGAGGTCTATGCTACTGTTATTATCCTTTACCTTAGAGATGCATAAATTCTAGTGATAGAAACAATTGTCCAAAGGTACTATTTTAATGAACAGAATTTTCTATATATCCATTAATTTTGATTAATCTGTGGCACATTGTTTATTGAGTGTCCAACTTGAAGACTCTATGGAGCAGGAAAAAATGGAAATTAAGAATTCATTTGAAGAAATGAAAAAAGTATGTGGCATATACTTCAACTATTAAAAGTAGGAGAAAATTTTGTCATTCTGATTTTTTAAAGGATTTGGACTTTTAAAATTCTTTTCAGAAACACTGCAAGCAAAATGAATTGCCATTTTCCTAACACTCCAAAAAAGTAGTGTTGTTAGGAAGTGATAATGCCTTGTAATAATTACAGAGAAGTCTCCTCATGGTAGAAAAATGGTATACATTTTAGTGACATTATTGCTTCATTAAATTTAATCTTGATAGTTGACTATTTTATTTTATTTATTTATTTATTTATGTATGTATGTATTTATGCCGGTCATGGGGCCTGAACTCTGGGCCTGGGTGTAGTCCCTCAGCTCTTCAGCTCAAGGCTAGCATTCTACCACTTGAGTCACAGCACCACTGTCAGCTTTTTCTGCTTATGTGGTGCTGAGGAATCAAACTGAGGGCCTCATGCATGCAAGGCAAGCACTCTACCTACCACTGAGCCACCTTCCCACCCCTTGATAGCTGATATTGTCAACTGCAGAAAGAAAACACACATCTAAATGTCAACGCTCCCCAATTAGAGATAAAATAATGGGGAAATAATTAAAAGAAAAGCAAACTATAATCTCATATCTAAATATTCTTAACATGAAATTATGTCATGCTAATATATTTAAAATTTTAAGACATTTATTCACACTGTGTTACGTTGAATCTAAATGCTATCAAAAATGTTCCCCATTAATGTTTGCATTAGAAAACTTACTGCGATGAAAAATGGGATTCCTCTAGGGGAGTAGCAATGCCTATGAAAATAAAATAACACAAAATTGACAAAAGAAAGGCATGATGACCTTTTTTTTTTCTTTTAAAACATTCTATACACATTCCAAAAATGGAAACCACAATTTGGATGTATTTCAACTGTAGAGATTTTCTAATGTAAATACTAAGGTTTATTAGCATAGTGTTTCAGCTATTAAAACATTAACAAGTTAAGCACAAGGATTGCCACGTTTGTTTTTGCTTGGAGGGTAAGTGAATGGGATTTATGAGGTGACATTTGAGAGGGTCTGGAGTCTTCCCACATGGTCCAGTTATCATACCAAGCCTGAGGCATAGAAAAGTTTTGGTCTTTGTGTCCATATTGTGCAGTCACTTTTCACATTCAAAATCATTTCAGCATGAAATTTGCTCAATTTTCCAAGACGTAAAACCAAACTTAAAGTATGTGTTTGCACTCTTATTAGTATCGGTCAAGGGGCTTGCACTCGGTCTGGGCTCTGTCCCTCAGCTCTTCAACTCAAGGGGAGCACCCTATCACTTGAGCCACAGCACCACTTCTGGTTTCTTGGTGGTTTAATTGAAGATAAAGAGTTTCACGGACTTTCCTGCCCCGATAGCTTTGACCCGCGATCCTCAGATTTCAGCCTCTTGAATAGTTAGATTACAGGTGTGAGCCACCAGCGCTGATCTATTATTTTTATGAGAGAACAAAATATAAAACAGTACAGCCTTAGCAGTTACGTTTTTCTTGAGAGTATGTCCCCTGTACATAGCTAACCTCAAGATGGTTAAGTCTAGAAAATTCATTTATTTCTTAAGCAAAATCCACTTGCTTGTCACCTATTACAATATGAAGTTGATTTTTTAATTTTCTATTCAGTTAATTATGGATGTTTGATTAACACTTGTAAACAGTTGAGGAAATATTTAGTGAAGTGCAAAACACTATGTTTTCTGCAGAGACAAAGTAAAAACATTTTGATCTGTACAAGGTATAAATAAAGACATAAGATTTCTTTGTGAAATTACGCTGTACCAATGGTGAAGTTTTTTGCAATCTTGAATTATTTGAAAAATTAGAGATTTTTTTTGTCTTCTAGCCTGTGGACCAAGTGTGGAAGTATCTAGTGAGATTGATACAAAGGAGGGAGGAGTTGAAGAGATGGGGAGGGAAAACAATGATAGGAGAAAAACAAAGGAGGGGGTAACAATGTTCAATAGGAAATTACCTTGTTCATGTAACTGTAACCCCTCTGTACAGTATCTTTACAATATATATATATATATAAATTAAAAAAATGTGCAATCTTCCTCTTCTTGGACCTAAATAAAAGAAAGACCCTCTCCAAAAAAATCTCCACAGGAGCATACAATATTCTCATTTATGTCACCTAATGAGTAATTTGGGAAAAGGGTATGAAGAAGAGAAGTAAAAAAAAAAATTCCCAAAGGTATGTTTCAAAATCCTGTCATGGAGAAATAAAGGTGTGACACAAGCACAGAGAGATGAGGAAAATTCCTTCTCTACTTGTACGTTTACAGAAGTACAATTACGTGGCTATCTCATTTACTTTGTTGTTCGTTTCCTGAGAATCACCTTTCCTTACACTCAAGAGACATTATTTATATTCCCTAGTTTCAAATACTTTATCACAATACGCATAAATAAATTTTAAGTCAAAATGAATCATATTATTATGATTAAAAATATGATAGAGGCAATGTGGTTACTTTACAGTTTTTGAACATGGAGGAGCCACATTTTTAATATTCTTAGATGCATTTAGAATGATTTTTTCATCCTTGGTTGGCTCAAGAGCGATGTGCTATCTGTCCCTCCAAGTGCCCATCTGTTACCAGGACCACAAGGAACCTCAAAAGGCAGTTGAAGATGGAGAGTGGAATGAGGGCACTGAGTGTAATTAATGTTAATTAATACTTGGAAAGAATCAGACATAAGAACTGTGGAATGTGTTAGAAGGGGGAATTTCCAATGTTTTTTAACCACTTCAAAAATGGCAATTAGAAAAGGAACGGGCTGTCAAAAGTGAAGGACATTGAGAAAAATTACTAGGTGAATTTCCAAATACAATTTTGGAGGACAGAAATGGGCATGGTTAGAAAGGTGATATGGTAAGAAGGAAGCAGTAAGTTAAGAAGGAATCAATAAGTTAAGATTTCTCTATTTGCTATTTAAACTTATTACAGCCCTGATATAAAAAAGGCAGAATTCATAAAAATCAGAAAAGTGGACTACGGGCATCTTACTTTTAGAAATGACAAACCAGAGGAAAACATTATTCTCCCTTGGGAACTTTAAATTTGAATGCTTAAAATATCTTACAAAGACATTGAAATAATCAATTTGCTATCTACAAAATATTGTCCTAACAGCACAGAAAACTTGATGGTACATTCAACAATCACGCTCAGACATGATATAGATTATCATATATATATATAATATTATATAATAAAGTAATCAGCTTAATATTTAAACATGTCTTACACATTTTTCATAAGGCACATTTATTGATATTAAAAGCATATTAAACCATACGTATCTATTTCTACATTCCAATGTTTCCATGTAGTTTTCTGATCTTTTTCTGCCATCTAGTGGTACAGCCAATGATTTCCTTTTTAAAAATACCATTGTAAATTTTATTGACTCTAAATTACAGATGTAAGTCATTCAGCATAGAATTGTGAACAAGCAGAAATAGAAATTCAATGAATACATCATATAGTACTTCAGTTAATCACATAATTTATCAAGATTTCCTTTGCTATTTACAAAACATAAATTTCAAAGTTAAAATTGGATAAATTTGTTGACTGAAAGTAAAAGTCTCCCAGCTCACACAGTAAGGGCACTAAATTATACAAAATCACCATGTGAAGCTATAAAAGATTAAGTAAATTTCATGTGATGTTCATGTTTGTAAGAAATAAGGTGTTAACTCTTTTCTGTTTCTGTTTTTATTCATGGGATTTGAACTCTGGGCCTGGGCACTGTCCCTGAAGTTTTCAGCTCAAGGCTAGAATTCTACCATTTGAGCCACAGCACCACTTCTTGTTTTCTGGTGGTTTATTGGAGATAAGAGTCTCAAGGACTTTGTTTCCCTGGCTGTCTTTGAATTGCCATCCTCAGATCTCAACCCCCTGAGTAGCTAGGATTACAGGCATGAGCCATCAGCGCCTGGCCTAGTCTTTTCTTTAGAAAGCTTAACTGTTGTTTATGTGATCTCAAATGTTCAGATGTGGACACATTATTTAAATGTATGCAACTTCTTTCTCAAAGAATATAATAAAACATTTTGTAAGTGCTAATAAATTAAGGTGGAAAAGAGAAATTAAATGATTGATTTTGCTATGTTATAGTTCATGCTTAAAGCATAATCTCTATACATATATATTCATGTACACATATATGCACATGTGTATACACATGCATATGTACATATATACATGTATATACACACATGTATATATGTGACATATTAGATATAGTAAGACATACAAGCACAATTTTGGGCGGATGATAGATATGGCAGAGCTGAACAGCTTGTACCATGGAAGCCAGGGGCAGAGAAAGGGTTACACAGAAAGAGGCTAGGACAAGGTAGAGTGCCCATTCAAGACATGACCCAACCTGCTAAGGGCCTACTTTCTCCAACTAGGCCCATCTCCTATCCTTTGCCATCTCTCCAAACAACCATTATTTTACCAATTAATCAATGGGTTAATCTATTTGTTAAGTCACATGAACCCTTATGATGTCATACTCTCTAGGAATACCATCAACCCAGCCAGTGGTCTGTTTTACTACTCTCCTAGGTATATCTTAATCCATTCAAGTAGAAAATTAAGATTGACCACCACATAGATCTTTACAAGATATCACTTTACTTCTAAAGTAATTAAGCTTTTACATAGTTGCATGCATTGTTTAATGAATAAAAGCATGTGCTTTAAATTGGTTTAGGAAAGGAACTGATGGATATATTTTCAGTTTCAAAATTTGGCAAGTAGAGAAGGCTTTGAATCAGCTTTACACACACAAAAATCAAAATTGATTACTTTCTTTTGGCAGAAACATATTCATAGGCTGAACTATTATGCAATGAAAGTGGAGAATTGTTTTTTGACTGGTACCCGGCCATAGATGAGAGGGAGGGTTCACTAAACATTCTCATCCTGATGAGGTGATATTTCATATCATTGGATTTGAAAATAGACTAGTTAGTATTAATATTAATTCTTGCAGTTAGTATTAATAAGAATTCTATTTATTAGCAATTAAAATTTCAAATATGTGTGATAACTATATTTGGAGAATGCTTGTTACTTTTTTCCAAGAATTGACTGTTAAAAAACAATCCCATAAAAGCCAGGCTCAGATCACTCACACCTGTAGTCCTAGCTACTCAGGAGGTTGAGATCTGATGATAGACACTGGAAGCCAGTCTGGGGAGGAAAGTTCCTGAAACTCTAACCACCAAAAAAGTTGGAAAGATATTCACTAAAGTCCCCAAAAGAGAGCAATGTAAGTGTCTATCCATTTGTGAATGGATAAAGAAAATGTGGTACATGTATAACATGCAAAACTATTCAGCCATTAGTAAAAACAAGTTGTAACTTGTTGCAACATACATAGTATATATGTAAATGTGTATGCATATATATAGCTCAGAGAAAAGTTTTTAACCCAATAGTCTATTAAAGGCAGTTATTATATTTTCTTCACTAGTATTTCTGTCTTTGAATGATATTATAAAGTTTGCTTATAAACATCAAATAAATCTTATGATAGATTTTATGCTCCTAGAGTGAATTATCATCTTTTAATTATCTTAATTATCATTTCTTAATTATAATTATTTTTCCTAATAACCAAGTTAAATAATAAGAGCATAATAAGGATTTTGATATTTTCCAATTCTCTTCCAGGAAATCAGTTAAAACTCTAATAAAAATTCTGTTTAATACCAAACATTAATATCTTACATTGTTTATATATTCTTATCCATAAAATTTCCCAAAGGCACAATCTAAAAGTATACCAAACTTTAAACTCAAAATTCATTTCAATGTCATTTATTGCCTAGAAATATTGAAAACCATGAAATATTTAAAGATCTATTGTCTAGAGGACTATATTATTTGTAAACCAAGATCTTGGTGTGTATACATGCCAGCATGCCTGGTTAATGCTTAAAGTCACAGGAGAAATTGCTTTGAGCTTAGTTTATTAAATTGTTTATAGTTATTTGTGTTATGAACATGAGCACACTAACCACATGTTGTATTCATATTAAGTTTTCTGACTTTCTAAATTATTAGCTTACATTCATTATAGGGGGGATTTAATTGATTAATTTCCATGAAGAGTTACAGTGTATTCCACCCAATCTGATCCCCTTTATCCCTCTCCTTGTTCCCGTAACCCTTTCCCAAAACAATTTCAAAAGGATTTTTTGTCCTATTTTTGTAGATGCAAATAATCTATTAACTGTACCAATTCTTAATTGACTATAGAATGTAAATATTGAGAACAGATTATTGTTAAAGTTAGAAAATGACTAAAATTTGTACATATATTCATTTCTGCCAAATCAAATCTGCCACTGTTCAAATCAAATTTTAGAGTACATAAATAAATAAAGCAAGTGGATCAACTTGTAATTAATACATTTCCAGTGAGGCAGAATTTAAATGTTCCAAGTGCAGTTAGGTTTTCTTTTAGAATTGTGTTTGTGTGCACACACACACATGCATGTGCGTGTTCATTTTCTGACCTCGTGTCTTCTCTATTTTCTTCTCATACTGTTGAAGCTTCCGGGGAGATACTTTCCTGTGGTGATGTGTTCTATTCCTGACCCTTGCTGTGACTGTAGATTTTGTAATCTAAGTCAATTTCATTCACAGCAGGGACCATTGGTAAAGTATTTCAATCCAGGAGAGAAAATTGGTTAAACTCTTCCCATTTTTGGTGTCCAAAAGATATCTATGGGCAACTGACTTTGAAAATATCCAAAGGACTTCTTGTCTCAATAAAGTGGGTATAGACATTTTAAGTTTAGATGAGATAAACTAATGCTTATTATATATATATGCATATCTTGTTTATTTGACCAATTTTATTAGTTATAATTTTATAAGAATACATTTACTAGTCAAAAAGAGGCTAAACACATCTCAAAAATGTAATCCAATATAGAATGTATGGTATGGGATTATATATATTTCAAATATGTAGCACTCCAAACAACAATCAGGTAGGCAAAATAGGTATAAATTGGTTCATGTCTGTGAACTTAAGGAACAAGTTTGAACTAATCATTTGGATAAAATGAATAGATTTATCCAATCTTTTAAGTCATTTTTTTCTGCTTCCAAACAAACTTCTAAATATACATTTTTCACAGTTTCAGAGTGCTTATAAGAATCTTAAATTTACCTTAATTTTAGTGAAAATTACACTGATGGTAGTAGAAACCTGTCAGGTGTGTGGAATATCCCATTTAAACTACTGCCCTAAGCAGCAAATGAAGAGACTGATGTGGTCCATCAGCTTCACTTCCTGGTATAATATAGGCACCTGGCCTGGATTTTGCCAAACCAAATCACTTACAGAAATATGGAATTAGAAGAACATAACGGAAGGAAACAGGGTATCTATGAAATTTTCCTGGAGGTAGCAACAGATGTAGTATACTGGCATCAATGTAGGTGGCAGATTCATCATCTGGAGACAGGAGTTAGAGCTGTAGAATTCAATGTTCAATATCAGAGGTGAAAGTACTTTGCTACAGGCCATATTTGGAGTCTAGTTCTAAGCTACCGAATGCTCAAAGTGAACCTCCAGATCGACCTGTGTTTTGGGAAATATTTATACTATTGTTCTGATAAAAACTAAGAATTTTAATTGTGTAAAGAAAAATGGAAGGATGAATAGAAATGGTGACTGTAGTTCGACCTTTTATAAAGTTTGATGACTCAGTCATATAACCCAATTTGTTGGGTATGAAGCAGTATATGATGCAAAAAAATAACCTGTTTTTAGTCAAGAGATGATTGAACTGGGTCATGCATAACAAGATTAAATCAAGAGAGCTTTTACAGCAAGCCTGAGTTTTTGTTTGGGGCTGCTTATACATAAATTAGCAAATATATAAATGATTAATCATAATAACTTCATTTTCACTTGAAATATTCATCTATTCACATAGTTCTCTTTCATATTCAAGCCAGAAGCAAACTGTGTTTTTATGTTTGTTTTCTTGATCCCTGGTTCTAGTTTTCAGATAGCAACTTTATTATTATTCTCCTTAGCATTCCACATATGAAAAAAGATCGCATATTAAAAAATACTCTTTCTGTGAAAAATTATGAGAAAAACAGTTTTCTAGGATGTGAAGTCATGATAAAGAAGGAAAGCTGTATATCAAACAAAACTTATCGAAGCTAACTATAATTGTTGACCATTGTTTTCACAGAATAACATTTTAATAAGGGGTAGGAAGGTTATGAAGAACATGAACAAAATTCGCAAATACCTTATAAGACTGATAAAAACACAATTATATGACTTTAGCCATGGACATGACATTAGGAAGTGGTGAAAGGAATGAAAAATATTACTCTCTGGAAGGAATTTTAATTTTATCAGAAACTTAATGTTCATACACCTCCCAGACTAACACAATTGCAAATTAGAAAGAAAAATCTCTCTCTCTAGGTTTAATTTTATCTATAGGATAGGATCTTATATAACCTCTCATTTAAATTATGTTCACAATTTGTAATTCTTTCTCCTTCTTTCTCTTTCCCCCTTCCTTTCTGAAAGTCTTTGTTGAAACTTTAGGCAAGGACAATGTAATGTAACTTGTATGACTTAGAAGCCATGTTACCCACACTGCTCTTTCCAGTTTAGTGTGTTATTCCCCTTGAAGCTTGATTCAGTGTATAGTATTAAGCTTGAATGATTTAAAGTCAGAAAATCATGGGTGAAAATGCCTTACTCCTAATGTATTTAATGGCCCATGGCTCTCTGACAGGCTGAAGCTTTTATTTATACTTTAACATATGTAACGTGCCCTTATTATAATACATACTTATGATGTTTTTCATTTTATAAGTTTCTGCTATATTCCTTGTCTTGTGCAAAATATTGACAACTGTTTTTTTTTCAGGATTCCTTAGGAAGTCAGTTTCAAATATACTATAGCATTCAATTAAATATTTGATTAAAAAGAATAAAATGAGAGTTTTGATGAGACTGAGTCTTAAAAGTGCAGTTGATTTACATGGAGCATTGTGCATTTTTTGAATATGTCATGAATTTCATAGTCTTGAATTCAGGATCATGCACTTGATTCATACTTGAATTTTTTTTTGGGGGGGTCCGGTCGTGGAGCCTGAACTCTGGGCCTGGGCGCTGTCCCTCAGCTCTTCAGCTCAAGGCTAGCGCTCTACCACTTGAGCTACGGCGCTACTTCCGGCTTTTTTCTTATGTGGTGCTGAGGAATTGAACCCAGGGCCTCAGGCATGCAAGGCAAGCGCTCTACCACTGAGCCACCTTCCCAGCCCCATCATACATGAATTCTTGAAAGAAAACCTGCACTATCCTCAAACCAAAGTGCCTTATAGAGTTATTGAGTAGATAAATTTGGCATTTTATTGGTTAAAGTTCAAACTCAGTGTATTAATCATGTTTGTTATTACAGAAAAATATTGGAGACAACTTTATAAAAAGAAAAGTTATTTTGTTCACAGTAGTGGAGATTCAAGGGTAAACTGGTTTGATTAGTTCTATTTTGGTGAAAGCTACCTTGGGAATCGGAAGTTATTATGGTCAAGTTCCAATAACAGCTTCAAGAGTAACAGAAAGAGACTAGACCAGGACTAGAGAGAGCAAGAGGGCAAACTTAGGTTTTATGATAATCCTTCTACTATGGAGTCCTCCATGAACTACCTTTCTAAGGTAGCTACCAATGACCGAAAGATCTTCTCTTGTCCCTATCTCCTAAAGATTCCACCACTTTGCAGGAGAGCCAAACTGAAGACCAATTGCCCAAGACTTGAGCATATGGACCTTTGGAGTAACACTAAATATTCAGACTGTAGCAGTTGGTAACATGATTTGATCACTGAATGTAAAAACCTGTTTATTCTGCATCACTTTATAATATTGATAAAAACATAAACACCATGCATTATCTAGTGACATATTCTAATCATACTCATATGCTTCAAAAATAAAGGATAGCAAACAGGTGCTGGTCCCTCATGTCTGTAATCTTAGGTACTTATGAGGCTGAGATTTGAAGATCACCTGTCAAAGCTAGCCTGAGCTGAAAAGCTCCAAGTACAAATGTGGCTCAAGTGGTAGAGCGCTAGTTTCAAGAGGAGTAAAAAAAAAGGATATGAATATCTTCCATCAAAGAAGAATAGACTGGAAGGAATATCTTTACTAAATATTTTTAATATTAATTATTAATGCTAATATATTTTCTAAAACTGCTTTTCCCTTGACCTCTTGATCAATTTGAAAGTAAAGAATTTGAGAACTGTGACTCTTCTGTGTCTAAAGGTAAAACTTTCATTCACATAGGAGTGAAATCCACAATTCATAAAGGGCTTGTTATATTTTTTGGCTATTTACAACACCTTAAAAGAATTATAGGTACAAGACATTTCTTTCCTCACTAAGTTTTGTATTTGAAGCGGATAGAATCCAGAGATTATTTCCAAACCATCAGCTTCCCTTTATAGTTTTTATTTCATTCTCTCTGTGACTTTTGAACTATGGATCCCTGAAACTAAAGTAGAATAGATATAGTAATTGTGGTTCTTTGTTTCATCATTATATCTAGCACAAAGTGTCTGGAACATAGCTATTGTTCAGCAAGTATGCACTCAATAAGAGAAATTCCTCTCTAGAAATGCACCATAGTAAAATGCTCAGCAAGACTGGTAAATGCACATGCTTATTTTTCTTGAATATTATCTATAAACTAGAATAACTAGAATAAAAGTTATTTAACAATTGCTTTGGTATATATGAGTTTGCTCATATGGAATCTATTAGAGAGACTATCTATAATTTCTTTATGTACAAGTCACTTTTTCCATTGTATGTCAACCAGAAATGTGCATTTGGAAAAGCCAATCAAATTGCAGTTTGGGATTATTCTCTAGTTTTTTGGGATTTTTCTATGTAACAAAAGGTTGAAGCAACTTACTTATATCTAGATCTATGGGACTTCATGTATTAAAAATTTAACTTTGTACGTCTACTTGTGATAATTAAGTATCATGATGGCTCAAAGGTTGTTTTAATGAATGTATATTTTCACTCATTATGAATCATTTACTAAGGACCTTTTTCAATCAACTACAAATTAAGAAAAGCTTATGCTTTATACTACGAGGTTATATTTATTTTGAATATTGGATGTTTTCCTATCCACATAAAAATTCAGGAAATGCAGAAAGGATGATAGCTGTTGTTTTGATGTTCATGTTGCTGAATATTAATACAATTGTTTGATCTGGAGGTCAGCACTATTTTATTTTTATTTTCAAATTGTTTTAGAGCTGTCTGTCTTTTCCACTTGAAGAAAGAAACAGAATGTGGAAAATATTTAGCTGTTTAGGAAAACAATTGCCACATAATGCATCAGTTACCATATGACTGTCATACAATAGTATAGTGCTTTCCAAAACAACATGGCTTAATTTTATTTGTTTGTTTTATGCACATAAATATTTTCCAGATGCATGTCAAAATGTCTTCTGGTTTAACTAGAACTCACAAACATTTTTCTTTCTTCTCCAATTTTTTTTTTAACATTCAAGAATGCTTAGAAGTACTTGCTGAAACATGAAAGGTAAGAGGAAGCCTATTAAATCATTTGCTCTGGTAAAATACCTTATCACAATCCACAACACTTGCATCTACAATATAAAATAACCTTTTTTTTCTCCCATAAATGTTTGATCTGAAATACATCAATGTAAACTAAATAGGAGTTACAGGTTTCTAGAATTTGGGAGAGCATCTCAGAAAACTGAGTTCTCAGCTAATAATGTTAGCTAAGAAAACATCTCTAGGTATTTTGAAAAGCCTGTCTACACTTTTTTACCACCAATGATAGCTCAGTACAAACTTTAGTAATGAGATATTTCTGGAACATTAACATAGAGCTGGGCACAACTCCCTGCACTTTTTTCAAACATCACCCAAGGATGACTGGTGATTATCTGTGATACATTATGATTTCCAAGTTGGAGGTCATAGACTCAATCTCACTGGAACCATAAATTAAAATTTAGTATAGGTATCAATAAAATCCTTCAATAATTTTGAGGTCAGCTTTCGATTTATTTAATTTTTGGTGCATTTTTAAGTTAAAGGATCACCCATTGTTTTACAAAATATAAATGTATGCTGAACATTTTAATTATATGTTGGTATTGTGTCAATTATTCCTGTATATCAAGTGCTACTTTGTTTATAACCTCATTAGGATATACTATATTTCACCCATTAGATAACTTTTCTAAAGGAAAAAATTATAGAAGATACAGAAAACAAGTAAGCTAGAGCTGTTTTTAACTTATCAAAAGAAGAAAAGTAATATTTAAAATGAGACTGTATTGTTTTACAACGCAAAGGATCATTTTGGCAATCCTCCTCAGATCCAGGAAATAAATAGATCAACATCTGCAAAAGAATATATATATATATATATATATGTATGTATGTATGTATGTATGTATGTATAATTTTTAAGTCAGAAACAAGTGTTGACCCTCTTGTCCTCTGCAAGGCAACTCACTGGATCTGATGTAAGCATTTTGAACTACTATGTTTTTTCCATATGTAACTAAACATTAAAATAAGATCAAAGGATTATTTTCTCCTCCCTACCAAGTGGAACGACCAGTGTGTGCCATTCTTGTAATTTTATAGCTTATCAACATATAAATTTATAAGAGAAATGTAAATAGTGTGTGCTCATATCTGTTTCTAGAGAGTTTTATGAATAAATTTCCATTTATATACTGGCAAATACACCCTAAAGTTCTATAATTCATGCTCTTTCTGGATGAGTTTAATAAATAATTTGGTATTTTTTATTTTCTCTCCCAGTTCCAATTGCACTGCTATAGAAATCCTAAATGCTTATATATGTATCCAGTTATGCACATTGTAAACATCTGTCAATTCAGTAAAATACATTGCAGGACACTTATTGCTTTGAAGGAATATTCAGCTCACTGCAGTGAAGCGAGATTTAAAATCTAATTCACGGCTGGGAAGGTGGCTCAGTGGTAGAGTGCGGACCTTGCATGCATGAGGCCCTAGGTTCGATTCCTCAACACTACATAAGCAGAAAAAGCCAGAAGTGGTGCTCTGGCTCAAGTGGTAGAACATTAGTCTTGAGCTAAAGAGCTGAGGGACAGTGCTCAGGCTCAGTGTTCAGGACCATGACTGACAAAAATAAATCTGATTCAACACACAACTAAAGAAATATTAAAACAAGTATTTGGTTTGTACATCACTGATTTGACTAGTAAACCACCAACAAAGAAAAATTTATTTTCTTTTAGTTTTACATAATTCTTCAAAACATGAAAGATGGTATACAAATATATTCCAAAGTGTCTATGTAGATCTATATTCTTTAAAAAAAAGAAATATACAAAAGCAAGGAGAAATAATATACTCAAGGTTAGGTCAATATTAAGATGAATTTTTCTTTCCCATGAACTCAGTTAACTTTTTTCTTTTTTGCTTAAGAACATGGATAATTTACAGCATTAAGTCAAATTGCAATCTAGACTTTCATATTGGAAATAAAGTTGGAGAAACATAGAAATACAGGGTTACATTGTATAAACTATAGAAAGTATAGACAAGAAGTATTTTGTGTAGTCTCTCTCTCTCTCTCTCTATGTATATATATATATATATATATATATATATATATATATATATATATACACACATATCACATATACTTACATATGCAAGAAAAGGTATTTTGGAAGTAGATAATACAGAATAGAAGAATGTTTATTTTCCCTGAGTTGGTTCATAGATCATAGGTTCTCCTGGTTCTTATGTCCCACCCCTCTCCTCCTGTTTTTCTTGCTTGTTCTGTCTCAGGAGTGCCCTCTCTACAGTAGTTAGTAGCCCCCCAAAAGAGTAGTCTCCTTTGGAGTTCCACATTAATGGCTCACATCTGTAATGCTATCTTCTCTGAAGTTTGACATCTGAGAATTGAGCCTGGACAGGAGAATCTGAGAGGCTGTTATTTTCAATTACCCATTAAAAAATCAGAACTGGTGCTATGGCTCACATGGGAGTATGCTATCCTTGAGAGTTAAAACAACAAACCACAAGTGAAAGCTTAAGGTCCTGAGTTCAATCCCCAGTACACAAACATATAAAAAGAACACCAAATACACCATTACCAAAACAAAGAGGACAAAACTGTTTATAAAATTAAATTACAGCACATGTGATTATGTAATAATGATGATTGTAAAAGTAAAATAATTATTCTCTTTGTACCATGGTTTAAGGATGATTATAGCAAATGGGAAAATCTGATAGATTTTTCTTACTCCTACTTCTCTGTAGCAATATCTATTGATGATGGTAGAAAATCAGATAGGTAACTGGAAAATTGAGTAAAAAATCTTTGCTATATTTCAGTATATGTCCCTAGAAACAGAGCATAAATATTACTTCTAAATATGCCTAATCCTTCACATATCACTCTTGTGAAGAATATTAAATTGGTAAAGATGACTGAAAGTTATACCACTCTCTTCTATTGCTACTTGCTTTGGTTTGAATATATTCCTCAAAATTCATGTCTTAGGATACTAAACCACAACAGCAACATAATAGAATGAAAAGGTTTGGCCCTTATGAGAGGAATAAGCCATGAAGCCTTATGAATTATGAGTTAAATAATGCTATTATCATAGCAGTAGATTACTTATTGTCAGGAGGGCTCCATATGAAGAGATTTCAATTAAAATATACAAGCTCCATTGCTCTTTATCCTACATTATAACTCAGGAAGGAGGTCCTCATTCACTGTTTGCCCTTACTCTTATACTTCCCAGACTCGAGAACTATGGGATAAGCAAATACGTATTGTATATGAATTACTCAGTCAGGTGTGTGAAACTACTAAAGCATATTTATGTACATGTTGTCCAAGTTTGGATATGAATGTCTCTCCAAAAGATGCTGGTGTTGATGCTTTTGTCCACAGCTAGGAAATCTGATTATGCTCATGTGATTGTGTGACCTAATCAATAAATTAAGCCATTGATAGATTCATAACTTAATAAGAAGCACTGGAAATTTTCGGATATGAGGAGTAGTTGAAGGAAGTTGTCATCAATGCTATATGCTTTAGAGCTGTTATCTTCTCATGAATTGCCCTTCATCTATATCTCTGCTTACTGGTCTCCATGAAGTTAGCACATTAATTCCATCTTCTTTAGCCATGATGTTCTACTTCTTTATTGGCTCATTTCAATAGAGCCAGTCTACTGTGGACTGATCTCTAAAATCATCGGCTAAAATAAATCCTACTTTTAAGTTGTTTTTCCCAAGTATTTGTCATAAAATTAAAAAAAACTTAATTAGAATATTCATGTAAAAGCCTTAAAATTTATATGTTTTTCAATTTCTATATGTGCAGACATGTTGGAAAGTACATGTTTGTGAATACATAAAACTTTAAATGTGCAATTCTATCAAAATTATATATGAAAATGACCAAAGTAATAATTTCTAACTACAAATTTCAAGTTTGTCCCACATGATGGAGACTTGAAGTGCAAGTTAGAACGATGGACTTTAATTAAACATATTTTTATGCCATCTGGAAGTCTTTTTTCAGTCTAATAATAAGTAAGCTTATTACAATGTTCTCAGTTAATAGATTCTGTCAGATTTATGGTGTGAATTTTTTGTGTGGTTGAAGAACTATTTGTGAGTTTAAATTAAGTGCTTGGTTATCTCAATGATGTGTGACTGCTATGGAATGTTACTTTTCCATCCTTTTATGTCTCTAGAAACAAATTGAAATTTACAGAGCTTTTTTTTCTACTCTTGTATAAGCCATAATGAAAAAAGTTCTTATCATGTGCAGAATTGTACATAGGCCATTCCCTTTTTAAAAGAATCTATCTTTTTAAAAGTTATGTTATATTTCTTCAGCATGGTGTGTTTATGGGAAAGAAAAGCATGGCTGTAAACTAACCTGTATTTTTTTGTTATAAAACAAATAATTTATCTCATTTTTTTTGTCCAAGATTACTGGAAAGAAACTTTTAAACTCGTGATTTACTTGGGCAATGAGAATTATTGATATTCATAATATTGGATCATGCGTGAATCTCTGCTAAGGAAATGATGTTTTTGTCATGACAGAAAGATCAAGCATATGGCTGAAGGTTTCGAACATCGAGACACACAATATCAGGCTGACCTCTGGCCTTCTGGGGGGGAGGAAGGGAGGGGAAGGGAGTGATTTAGATATTCAAATATGTCTACAAAATGAAACATCAATAAAAACTCTGGAGCTGGGCACCGGTGGCTCATGCCTGTTATCCTAGCTACTCAAGAGGCTGAGATCTGAGGATCATGGTTCGAAGCCAACCCAGAGCAGGAAAGTCTGTGAAACTCTTTTCTCCAATTAACCACTCAGAAAAAGCAGGAAGTGGTTCTGTGGCTCAAGTGGTGGAGCACTAACCTTGAGCACAAAGAGGCCAAGGACAATGTCCAGGTCCCAGCACAGGCCAAAACAAAGCAAAAGAAAACAAACAAAGAAAACAACAACAATAACAAAAACCCAACCCTCTGGATACTGGGAGTTTCTGGTTGGTGAACACTTCAGTGTGCCTGGAGGGTTTATCTGAATGATTGATTTTTTTCACACTTTTTTTTATTGTGAAAATACTGTACAGAGGGGTTACAATTACCTTAGCAAGGTAATGAATACATTTCTTATCAAGCATTGCAGCCTCCTCCTTTGTTTCCCCTTCCCATCCCTTCCTCTCCCCTCCCCCCCCCATCCTGCGCCAAAGTTGTAAGGTTTGTACATCTCATTGTCCACCTGTATCCCTATTTAAACGATTTGTTTTTTCCCTTCCGCTGCACAAATTATACCAACATCAATACAGTGAAACCAGGGGTTATACGATGGGGGAGGAACATACAAAGGTTTATCTGAATTCTATGGGGAGAAAATATGGAGGCTCTGTGTTTTAGACCCTCTAGGAGTTACCTTTCTATGTCCCTTGACTTAAATGTTTCTGCTTTGTTTGTTTTGAATAAAATGACAACTGAATGCAAACCACTGTTCTCAGTTTGGGAGGTCTTTGAAGAAATTCCTCAATTTTGAGAGCATTATAGATTTCCTTTGAATTTGCAGACAGGTGATTATTAGAAATATAGGTAGACAGAGACTCCTGAAGTTAGAGCAAACAACTGAAATAGGATCAGCCTTAATGAGGACTGTGTTCTTAATTTGTAGCATCTCTGATTAATTTCAGTAGTCAGTGTCAAAAGGGCATTGCAGCATTGCAGCTTTCCAAATTACTTCTACTTAGAACTCTTCATTTCTCCCCGTAAATGTTGCATGCAAGCCTTTAAGAAATACACATTCTTGGCTCTGTAAAGTAGTTTTCCTTATTAGCTGATTGACCCGAGTTTCTCCTTTGCAATTTCCAGCATTACGTCTTTCATTATAGAAGCCACACACAGACATTGTTTTAGAGAAATTTATGTTGCAGAGTAGCAACATGGTTCATTGAACACAGAATGAGACTGGCTAGTCAGACTTGAATATCCTCATTAGCACTTTACCACTAACAAGAAATTTTCACTTTAAAAAAATTAGTAGCCTCTCTTGACCTATTTATTTATCAATAAAACAAGGTGTTTGGACTCAATTACCTTGGCTGTCCTTGGTAGCTCTTAGGATGGTAGGATTCTCTGTACTATAATACTTCAATTTCCATGTAGATTGGTAGGGATTTCTCCATATGAATCTCATTTAACAGTATTAAGAAGTAAGAATTTCTTACCATAGCAAAGAAATAAACTTACCCTACACAACTATTTTATGAGCCAATCAAAATTTTCATAGCAATATTTCCCCCAAATGGGGAAAACCACACTAGATTTATTAGGAATCAGAATTCCATCAACATTATCCACTGGGGAAAACACAGATATTTGAGAGAGAAGAGCAGAGATAAAATGTCTTTGTTCTTAGATGAATATGTTTTTCATACTGTTATATAATATTAAGTTTACTTGACATATATCTACAAGAGTAACTTAATATCTACTTATTGGTTGTATGTCTATGTTCATTTTGTTTTGTTGTTTGTTTTGTAGCTACCACCCAATACTGCATTTTGATAGAAATGACTCATATTCCTACACAAGATGAACCAGCAGCCAGGAGGCTCAGTCACATATTAGTACACAGAGATCTTGTTCATTAAAGCAAAGGAAGCTAAATGCATAGAATATACAGTCAAGCAGGGCCAAATTTGAATCTTAGCTGCACCTTAAACCAACTGTATGTGCACAGACGATACTCACGACATTACTGAGCTTCATAGTTTGCTTTTTCAATGATGTTATTCTATAGGACTGTAAAATAATAAGTTTTTATGGTAGAGTGCTGTGAAACTAATATATGATCAGTAAATGCTAATTGCTTTGAGGTGCTAATGAAGTATTTCCTTCATTGGCTTCTTTATCTTTCAAAATATCTTCATACTAGTTTTGTAATATTTTTTTCTTTTTTATTGTTGTTCTGGTACTATATCATCCATAAATATAATTTACAGGTTCACATCCTGCTGCAAAATTATTTTTCTATTATCCTTGATAACTCAACTCACACTGTTCATTTTATCCCTGGTATTTCACAGTAACTGATAGAGTACTATGATTGTTGTGTTCAGTTAATTTTCTAGTATCAGTTTTCCCCATGAGTATTTAATGATGTGCACATTTTCTGGCATGTTATTTGGAGACATATTATCATAACTTCAGGAGATAGGTAAAAGGATATGTACATTATATGGTGGTAGAAAGATGGTAATTAGCAATGAACTTTATCTCAACCTTAGCAGTTTGTTACTGGAATTTACAGGAAGAGAGAACTTCCCTGTAAGCATTTACTTGGAATGCCATTTAACTAGACATCCCAGCCTTAAAAAAAAAAAATCAAACTTGCAGTAAGGTGTAGGCCATTGTATTAAGAAAAAAATGTAAAAATTTAGTTTTATGCTGTAGATTATGTAGGGCATAATTATTGCACTCATCAGGGAATAGAAATACCCAATTTAGTTATAATTTACCTTTTTATGTTTTAGAATAATGATGTATCCTTTTGATTTATAATTTTAAACTGCCAGGGGTATATGTATCATATAAATAGTTAGAACTATACTCTGTTTTACACATGTTGAACTTTACATGTTTTCATCCTTAATGAACAGGCAGACACAAAAATTGTAGGCTAAAGAATAAGAATATAGGTTTTAAATTAACAGCCAAAATAATTACACATTGCTAAGTTTTGAGCTTTATGTGGGATTATTATTTTTTTTCTCTAAAGAACACTTTCTAGTTATATTAATGTTGTTACCTGGTATCATGGTGATTCTGAAGTGAAAATGAAAATCACTGTTTTTAAAAACTACAGTCAAGAATTCAATGTATATTCTACAAAATTAAGAAGAGTTCGTGTAAAGGTGGGTTGGGAAGGATGGGTGAAAATGTTGAAAGAGGTGACATTGATCAAGATTCATTGTGTTCATAAACTGCTTGTTAAATGGTAACTCTTTTATACAACAACTTAAAGATAAAAAAGTTAAAATTAAAAATACAAAATGGCTTAGGAGGGAAATAAATTAGAAACAAATCATTCATTAGAAAGAGTCAATGGGAGGGAAAGTGGAAGAAAATGTGGGATTGGCAACAATGCTTGACCTTATTTATATAACTGTAACCCTTCTGTACATCACCTTTACAATAAAATAAAATTAAAATTTTGGGCTGGAGAAAAAGCCCTACAATGAAAATTTCCTATTTGCTCATGAAATTGTTAAACAAAGATATCACTTTGTTTAAAAAATAGAGTTAAAAAGATGTCCAAATGTTCTTACACTTTTTATTATTATTTATTATTATTTATTTTTTTATTAGCTCACAAGACTAACTTCATCCTCTCACTATATATTTACTTTTGAGAGCCTCAAGTTTTCTTTATATTGAACTTTTGTTACATTGTAATCACAACATAAGATTTATGATTATACAACACTTGGTCTGTGGAGAGCTGACTCTGAAAAAAATGACTTCATAGAACAATTGAGAAATGGCAAGTTTTCAGATAGATAAAACTTTTTTTGATCTACATTGCTAATAATAACTGGGAAGTTTTCTTTATCAATGAGAATTTAATAGACAATGAACCTGTGTGAGAAAAGAAGAACAAACTGAAAAATATGAGAAATTTGAGGAAACTACTGTTGCATATTTTGGGCTGTCACCAAAAATGTTATCTCAGATATAAAGTGAAAAATATACATAAGATTAGATTCATCTTTTAGTTTATTCTAAAAAAACTCTCCATAATGGACCCAATTTAAGTTCATTTATAGTTTACTGAGTATGAATTACAGATGTTACCTTTCAGAGACAAGCTGGAACTGACTCCAATTGACCTCCTCGTATGTCTAGTTTCAAGGTGAATTGTTGGACAATTTATCAACTGACAAGATGAGAAAGGGAAAGAGTTTTGGCTTGCATTTATTTATCCTGCCTACATTTTTAAAGATAATTTATTAGGTTTACTGCCTGTTTTCTAGATGTAGAAATGGGCTCTGAATCTTTCCAAGCCTTGCTTCTGCCAACTTATTTCCTGCTTTTAGTGGATTTCTCATCCTGTTTCCTTAGGTACTAACAAATTATATAAAGCTTTATGTCCAGCCCTCATTTTTCTTTCTGGCTCTTTGTTACTAGCAGGCTTTTTTACTGTATGATAAATAATGCGTAGTGGTGAATCAGGAACAAGAACACTACCATTATTTCCTGTGTATAGATGTAGACAAGGTTAATCTTGACTCTGCAACTATTACTCTAATCTTATATTTTATTTCCAAGAAGAAAAATTATTTTAAGGACTCTATGATAGATATTCATTAAAATACAATCAGCATTAGTCATGTACCAGAAGTTCACATCTTTAATCCTAGGTATTTGTGAGACTAGGTTATCTGAGAGGATTATAGGCTTCAAAGCTAGCTCAGTAGAAAAGTTGTAGACTCCCAGGCCTCATCCATGTGAAGTAAATGAACCACTGAAATACCTACTGGCCTGGTGAACTTTCTTGTCTGCCTTGTTCTTTGCTGTATTCCACACTGTTAGACCAATGCCTGGATTACTTTAAGAGGTGCATGAATATGGTGGATGTGGTTAACCGAGTGTAAGTTCTTATATACAGTATGGTTCATTCACTACTGATACTACTTTTATTTATGTGATACTTCATAAAATCTTTTTATATCATACAAGCTTTAAAAAAAGGCTCATTTTAGCTGGGTGCAGGTGGCTCATGCCTGTAATCCTAGCTACTCAGGAGGCTGAGATCTGAGGATCATGGTTCAAAGCCAGCTGGGCTGGAAAGTCCGAGAGACTCTTATCTCCAATTAACCACCAGAAAACCGGAAGTGGCCCTGTGGCTCAAGTGGTAGACTCCAACCTTGAGCTGAAGAGCTCAGGAACAGCCTCCAGCGTAGGATATAGGATTGCATGCATGATCCATGGATGCCTGGCTTGTATGTATGTATGTATGTATGTATGCATGTATGTATGCATGTATGTATGTGTATGTATGTATTTTGCCGATCATGGGGCCTGAACTCTGGGCCTGGGCGCTTTCCCTCAGCTTTTCAGCTCAAGGCTACTACTTGAGCCATAGCGCCACTTCTTGCTTTTTAGGCATACGTGGTGCTGAGGAATCAAACCCAGGGCCTCATGCATGCAAGGCAAGCACTCTACCACTGTGCCACCTTCCAATATAAATCTGCATAAAAATGTACACATGGCCATGTAATGTTTTGGTATGTGCATGTACTATATAATATTTAAATCATATTAATCATGTATTTCTACTTTACTACTTATCATTTCAAAATTTTCCTGTAACTTTTATTGTTGTCTGTAGTGACCTTGCTATGCAACAGCAAACCAGATTTTCTTTTTTTTTTACTGAACTGTAATTCAGTACCTAATGGATAATTTTTCTAATTTCTCCCTAATCTCATCTACTGAAAATCTCCAAGAGATCAACGTATTTGTTTTGACATATTAATGAGCTCTTGGAGAACTAGTCTTTCTGCGTCTGTGTTACTTGACTTAATGTAATGATCTGTAGTTTCTACCATGATGTCATAAGTGGCAGGATTTTCTTTTATGATATGACTGAATAACACTCTATTGTGTGTGTGTATATATATATATATGTATATATATATATGCACACACAATATATATATATATATATATATATTCCCCTATCCACTCATCCTGAGATAGATACATAAGTATTTTCCATTTCTTAGCTCTTGTGAATATGGCTTTAATGGACACTAGATTAGACATGTTTAGAGAGCGCATTCACACATTAACAAACAAAACAAAACTTTACTTAATTTTCTTCTAATTCACTGCAAATTATTTTTGAAATATTAATATTTAACTGAGGTTTTGAATAACAAAGTGTAGGGAAGAATATTACTTGTAGAAAGTGGTGAACATCCCAGGAATGTAGACCTAGGATTATAATTGGAATCATAAGACTGTTTAAGGAAAATACTTCATTACTAAGCTGGTCACTGGTGGCTTACATCTGTAATCCTAACTAAGGAGGCTAAGATCTGAGTATTACAGTTCGAAGCCAGCCCAGACAAGAAGGTCCATGTGACCTCCAATTAAGCTCCCAAAATGTGGAAGATTGAGCTGTGTCTCACATGATAGAATACTAGTTTTGAAAACAAAATTTTAAGGGCAAGTCCCAAGTTCTGAGTTTAAGCCCTAGAATACCCCTCCCTACCTAACACACAAAACAAAATCCCTTCATTACTAATGACTGATAGAGTAGCAGATAAAGAGAAGGGAGAGTAAATATAACCTCATTCTTTCCAGAAATTTTCTCATTTCAGAACTTACCCCAAATCAAAACCTTTAAAAATGATGAGTGAATTCCAATATGTATGTGTATATGTGTGTGTGTGTGTGTGTGTACTAAGAAACAAAACCACTAGTAAATAAAATTCAAATAAATTGCTTTAAGTATTTTAGACACTGCCTATGTGATTTTTATCGTTGATGGTAATAGCATGAGAGAGTGAGGAAACTAAAAATACAGTTTAATTCCTCCTGACCTCATAAAATGTTCCAGTGCTTTAAATAGGCATTAGCAGTATTTGCAGAGAACAGGGATCTGTGCCCACCAGTGGGTTTAATTAGTGTAAAATACTGTTCATGTAATACTCACCAGCTGTAGGTCAGAAAATAATTTGTTTCTCTGAATTGATAAAATAGATGCCTGCTAATATTTTTAGACTAATTATTCGTGTTTTATTGTATTTTTGAAAGTGGGTTTCAGCAGTTTTAAGGAGAATGGTGAAGTGCTGCCCTGTTCAATTTCTGCTTTCAGTGTTGTGTTCGAAGGCTGGTCTTCCGAAGTAGCTTTCAGCACTTTCTTCTTTTCTAATTAGTCACATATCCTACATGTTCAAAAGGTTTGTTGTGCTAATATAAAGAGAAGGAAATCAATGCTATGGATTGAGGTTTGAGTAATGGAATATATCTATCTGAAAGCTCTTAGTGTAGCTATAGAAGTCAATCACACATAGCTTAGAGCCCAACTCTATGCGCACAACCATGATCAGTTCTTGGTGGGTTACATAAATGATAAATCAATCATACTGGTTTCTAATTAAGCACTAGAGTCTTGCATAGATTCAACAGAAAATTTCTGTGATATTAAAGTCATATATTTTGTTCAATGATGAGATGTTATATATAATTACCCTGTTGGCTAAATTGTATGTAGTTTCACTATAGGATTAAAAGCACAACATGTTTCCCTTGCCCCGGCCATTGAATGTGTCCACCTTCCAATCTTTTCTCTGAGGTTGAAGAGTACTTAAAACATGCAATACACAGTATTATCAAGATAAAAGAGAATACATATAAATACATAACACAGAAAATGCACAAATACTCAAATACTTTTCCTTTTGGAACATTTTTTTTGGGAAAATGCAATCTTTTGTGTGAGTTCCTAATAAAACGGATGTGATGCTTTGAACCATCTAATAAGAAAAGCTTTGTTTTTAAATAGATACTATCCTAACTAAACCCCCTATTGATCATTCAAATTCAGTGATTCCAAGGATAGCCCATTGGGCCTTGAAACATGCTCATGAATTTATTCAACATCTAAGTCACTCACTTCTGTTCCTATTAGGTTGGCCAGCTCTGTAGCTGTTGCTCCTCCAGTACTGAATTCCTGAGAGGACAAGAGTATTCTTGTTGACATACCTAAAACTGTGGGCATCCCATTGGGGTTCAAAGCAATGAAGCAAGAAATTGAGTTGAGGGGTAGAGAGGACTCCTGACAATATCAGCTGCAAACTATTTGGTGCTAATCATAAGACATGGCCTTGGAGAATTCTGTGACTCTTTTGATGGTTCTATTAATGTAAAGGATTTAGTCAATCAGATTGTGTTGCCAAGAATCTACAATTATTTATTAAAACATAAAATATCACTTAATTATATGATTTGTGTACACCATAACAAGATAGCAAGAATTTTGATTATTTTTAGTGATAGGCCAATGGGCTAGAAATTTAATAAACCTACAAGTATTCAAAATAATTTTCTTTAAATATAACATCCTAGAATGGAAAAACCAAACAAAAGAAATAGGGTGTCTCACATACAAACCTATCAGTAAATATCTGTGTTTACTATTACATTTTCAAGAAGCTAACTAACAGAATTTTTCATAAATAATTATTCAGATTGATTTTTTAGAAAGAACTATATGATAATTTTTCTGGTAGAGTCTACAAAATCCTATGGAGGGAAAAATCAAGATTTCTGATGTGCTGAAGCTTACAATCTGATAATGTAACAAGGGATAGCACCAGAAGCAACAAATGCTAATACACCAAGAGAAAATAGAGGAAAGACAGGGCAACTTCAGAGAGTCAGTATAATCAGTATAATCTCATGGCTTTAAATCAACAGAGCCTGAACATTCAAAGTTTATCTTTCTCTTCATGACAAAGAGGAGTAGCTGTGTTCTATCTTTAAAAATGACTATATTAGAATGTAAAAAATATTATAAACTATTCCAAGTGGTGCACCATTAAAAGTATGTGGGTTTACTTCCAATACTCAAATCTTATGCTAAGATATTTCTTCCATTCTTAGTTGATTTTGTTTCATGTTGTAAGAGAGGGGTATAGTTTCTGTCATATCTATGTGCATATCCAATTTTCCTAACTTCAGAATGGTGTCTTTTTCCAATGAATGGTTTTGATACCTTGGGGAAAAACATGAAAATAAAAGAATAAGCAATGAGTTCCTGAATAAGAATTCAATTGTTCAGAAAAATAAGAACAAGAATAGACAAACAAGATTCTATCAAATTAAAAAGCCTCTGCTCAGCAAAGGAAACACTTGTTATAATGAAGAGATATCTTACAAAGTTGAAGAAAACCATTGCCAGCCATTCACCAGAGAAAGAATCAATGTATAGAATATATAAAGAGTTCAAAGATAAACACAAAAGAGCAAAAAATCTAATTAATCACTGGGCAAAAAAATTAATAGTTTTCAAGACACCCAAACGACAAATACATGAAGAAATAATCATAATCATAAGAAATAATCATAATCATAAGATAAATACAAATAAAATGACACTAAGATTTCATCTGACCCCAATCAGTATGTATTATCAAAATAAAAAAAAAACAGATCATGGTGAGGATGTGAGAGTGATGTGAAAGAAAATCTTAAACAGCGCTGGTGCTAGTGTAAAGGTGACACTGATCAAGATGCATTGTATTTATACACTGCTTGGTAAAATGGCAAAAGTAATAAATATGTGTGATACCATGGAAATCACAATGTAGGCGACTCACAAATTGAAACATAAAAAATATTTTTTGACCCTATGCCACTCGGCATACATCCGAAGGAATGCAGGAGAGATAACTGCATTCATAGTTATTAAAACATTATTCACAATAGATCAGCTATGTGATCAGCCTAGGTGCCCAACAACTGGTTAATGTATAAAGGAGATGTGGCACAGACACATCTCTCTCAAATAAGTTAAATGAAAGCATACAGGGAAGACTTTCTTTGTTCAAATATCTTCTAGGGTAATTATTTTCAAAGCTAATAAAGGTTTACTCTATACGGAGAAGTAACTGAAGACTTTGTGATGAATAATTTACATCAAGATTTTACACAGATGTTTTAAAATAGATATATTTCTGAGCCATCTGTTTAGTGTATTTCTCACATGTCTATCATAAAGGTGACATTTTGTGCTGTAATTCTGTCATCTAATCGTACGGAGACCTACCAATTCATATCAACATTCTATCAACTTATCATAAGTTCATTGAATAGAGAATAGATTTAAATGCATGGAAGTTAGATGTGTGTGTGTGTGTGTGTGTGTGTGTGTGTGTGTGTGTGTGTGTGTATCTATTGAAGTCTTGGTCATTAGGTCCTGAAAGTTTACAAATTGCTATTTGGGATACAGCTGAAAAGCTAAAGAAAACAAAGAGGAAAACATTTTTGTAAAATTCTTTCATATTAACTTCTTTTTTTGGGGGGTGGTCTGGTCGAGGGGCCTGAACCCTGGGCCTGGGTGCTGTCCCTCAGCTCTTCAGCTCAAGGCTAGCACTCTACCACTTGAGCCACAGCGTCACTTCCGGCTTTTTTCTTTTTGCTTATGTGGGGCTGAGGAATCGAACCTAGGTCCTCAAGCATGCAAGGCAAGCGCTCTACTACTGAGCCACCTTCCTACCCCTCATATTAACTTCTATACCAGGTAACTCTGATATGTCAAACTCTTTATAATTAGACATTACCCAGTGGAGATGCAATGGATTTTTATTTACCACAATATAGTTTTTCTATTGTTCTACAGGAGTTTTTTTAACCTTTGGATTGCTACAAAATTAAAGGCATCTTGGAAAGCTGTATCTAGACAAAAAGAAAAACTGTTACCTGGAGATGTAACAATACTCATCAAAAAGACTGTCAGTGCTCCAGTGATTCCTCTTGGCACAGGAGGATATTTTATATGGGCAATGTCACCATTATATTTTGTCTATATTGTAGATGATTACAGGAACTTGATCTTTGTCCTAATATAATATTCAATACACATGAAATGGATAATAATATGCTTCCTTAATGTAAATTATCATTCAGGTCTTCAACAGAATAGAGTTTCTCAGTCGGATTTATTCATGTGAACATGACCAGTATAAAATTATGCTAAAATACAATGTAACACACCCACGTATTTTGTATATTTATGTTAAAGACAAAACTGAGTTCCAGATCAATGTAAAAGGACAACTTATTGTATTGAGTTCAGATATATTAGAGAATGGCTAGCTTACTCTACTGAGCACAGAAAAGAAATACTGTTATGGTCATTGGTTTGATTATATTCATTGCTTTGTTTTAGTAATAGTCATGGATTTATTAAAGTGAGATTTCCAAAGGTGTCTTGGGGAGTATGTCAGTCTGTCCTTGAGGTATGTTTGGTGGTCTTCAGTTGGGTATAAGAGGAATGGACATTTCAGAGTTGAAAGGATTGGGCATTGCTGGCATCCATGATGGGTTTTAGTGGGAGTCATCCCTTGAATGAAATCCTCACACTGGGTGGTGTTCTGAAGACAAGCGCTCCTAATGGTGGTTATAGGCAGAAAGGGATGATCTGTTAGATCTGACAGTTTTTATTTGGTAAAACAAGCTTGAACTTCTTATCATGCAGGGACCATTTTGAATTAGGCAATGCATAGCTGTTTATTCCTTGAAAATAATTTTTCTCTACACTTTGTATCTTCTTTACCATCTTTAGTTTAAACCAGTCATGAGTATGGAGGACATATTAAGGGTTATATCTTTAGGAACCCTTTTAGAGTATGCATAATTATAAGAGAGATTGATAGAAAATCTACCTTATTAAGAACAGAGAAGTATTTCAGAAGTCACATATATGAAAATTTTATAAAACATTGAGAAAACATGAAAACTCATTTGTAATGAGTATATTTGTGCACACATTTGTGTATATGTATGTGTGTGTATGTGTGTGTGTGTGTGTATACAATGGGAGAGGAACTAACATACAGTCTATGGAGGAAATCTGTAAGGAACCAAAACCCCTTCCTTTTCATGCACCATATTGAATCAGTCAGAAACCATTAAAAAAATTCAAATTTCCAATAGATTCTGAATCCTAATTGGCTGGGTATTTTCCCTGGTGACTTCCACTAAGAACTACTGACTTATTTCAGACTCCTAGCTTTATTTTCTGAATCAAGACAACTGGGTAGGGCGGCTGGTGTCATCTGAATGCATGGGACGTTAAGGAAGAGATTTGTGGATTTGAGTCCTAAATAGTTTCCCTAGTGAGATCCCCAAACCATTGTGTCTAAACTTGACTCTTGGCTTCCATATTCAATAGTTGAGTTACCTAGAATAAGTGACTTAATTAAGTCACTTATCTGGTCCTTAGCCATGTTTGTCACAAATGAAGATGCCCAGGATATAAAACTAAGAAGGAAGGCATTCTTTCTTCTCTGCTGTTGACAGAAAATCACATAGAAAATGAGAATGGTACAGTATGAAAAAATCATGGAAATAATAGATATCTGTAACTTGAGAAAATATAATATGGGAAAAGACAAGAAGGTATTATATATGTATGATATCTATATCTATATCTATCTATCTATCTCTATATAAAACATTTTCAAACTGTAACCATTCATCAGGTAGATTCAGGTCATATAAATCATCTTTCATCACACCATGGGAAGCACCTGTTCAGAGGATTACCTCTGAAGAAATGTCTTTGGTTTTCCTTCTGAATGGCTAAACTGACATTACCTTTTAAACCTACTCCATGATGACACAGCCATCATCTTATGTATTCTTATGGATTTTTGACTGAAAATACTCACAGGTACTTGATGGCTTTATAAACCAGATGGGTTGCTTTTATAATAGCATCCTCAATGACATGTGAATTTATACACACACACACACACACAGATAGATAGATAGATAGTCTAAGCTTGCCTGAATCACAATCATCCTTCTTTAGCTTCCAGTGTTTGCAAACATTGATAAAATATCATACATATATATGTTTTGAACTCTGAGCCTGGGCGCTGACCCTAAGCTCTTCAGCTCAAGGCTAGTGCTCTACCACTTGAGCCACAATACCACTTCCGGTTTTCATTCTGGTGGTTCATTGGAGATAAGAGTCTCTTGGACTTTCATTCTTAGGCTGGTTTTGAACTGCAATCCTCAGATATCAGCCTCCTGATTAATTAGGATTACAGGCATGAGCCACCAGTGCCAGTCTAATACTTACATTTTCAATATTTAATTGTTGCTATATTAGTTTTGAAGACTGAATAGGAAAGTATATGTGAATAAATAGTTCGGCACGTTACTAGATCTTAGAGTTTATAATAAGAAATAAGATTTCTATTTTCTACAGAAGTATAAAACTGATAAATAAACATGTATCAGTTTTTGTTTTTATTTTATTGTTGGGCTGGAGATTGAATATGGGGTCTTGCATATCTTAGGCAAGCAACTTGTTATTGAACTCTATATACCCATGCTGTAATTTTAAAGACAATTTTAATTTTAACTCAAGTAACCTCAAAATCTGGAACCATGTATGTAGGCATTCTGGTCCAAAATATTGTGGTCCAAAGCATTGTGGACAAAATGTTTATTTTTATAAATATTTTCAACCATTGTTTGTAACTCTTTATAAAAGACATCCTTGACTTTTGGTAGCATTTGACATACTAAAGTGTAATTGCTATATTATTATGTAGATCTTTTTTTATTTGAAAATAAAAAAACATAAATTAATTAAACTAGGGTTGATTTTTTCACCCATATGGGAAATAATGAATATCAGGATCAGAATTAAGGTTTTCCAACTTTTAATCTTAAATCCATAAAATCTTCAATCTTAAACTTATAGAGTGTGATTAATATTATATTCACTCAGCCAAGATACAAAATATATTGTGATCACAGCTCAGATAAGCTGTTAACTTGGATATTGAGAAATAAAGGGGCATGTCATTTATTTAACATTTTCCCACATTAAAAAAATGAAAACCTGGTTGCATACCAGTCGTTTGGCTCAGAGTTATGCATTCTTCAAATCTTTGTCATCTATGATTTTGGACTTCAATTCATAGAACAAGTGTTTGCATTGCCTCTTTGTTTATTATAATTCTATCTAAATCCTTTGAAAGGCAAAACACAAGATTGAAGCAATATGATATGCTTCTTCAATTCTGCTTTTATTATTATTCTCTTCTGAAATTCCCTAAAAAATTTATAAGCTTGTTACATAATTGGAAGTATTTTATCTCAGATACAATGCTAGGAGCTGGAAAAATACTGCAAAGCTGACAATCACAAAGTATAAAAATAAATTATAGTCATTTTATGCTGGAAGATTTATTCTTATAACATGCATGCTTTATAATATACCACTGGAATATACCAAACAGCAGAGATAAAGGGAGGGACCCACTGCATGGTATTAACTCAGTGCATTTTCAGACTATTCATAAGCATGAAGTTTCAAATGAGTCCATTTTGTAAAGGTATTAAATTTAGATGGTAAATGCAACTATATATGTTAAATATAACTAATATGAAATATTAATTATACTAAAATAATGGCAAATCATAGCAATATACAGGAACATAACACATGATGACTATAGAATACAATCTCTTATTTTTCAAATCCAAGGCCAAATGACCTTGAAAGTTATGAGTTTCCAAGTTTAGATTTTCATACTAGGAAAACACAAAGGAATAAAAATATCTACATAGTGTATTCTTATATTGAATTAGCAAACTGGTGACCTCATTCCTTTTGGAAGACAGTAAGGAACATAAATGTGAACCTAAGTTTTATGTGAAGCTCTATAAGAAGTACAACATACATAGCCTAGATTGGGTAACAATCAAGTGACTCTACCACTAGAAATTCATAACAAAAATTGTGACGATGTAATATTCAAACAGAAATTTAAAAGTTTACATTTAGTTTCCAAGATTTTCATTATTAAAGTACTCCACAAAAATGTATTTATTTTTGTTACTTGAGATGGTGTAAGTAACTAGGCCAAGTATTTAACCTTATACCTGTAGCTGCTAGACAAGTAGTGCAAGTAATCTAGATGTGCCTGTCTGAAATGAGGTTCTCTAAAATGCACAGATCCGTCAGAAAACAGAGCCTCTCTTTAGCTTCAATGAGCATACATTTTCTAGATGCATGAATGTTTTATTTATTATTGATTTTTATTCTAATAATGTGGTTAAAAATATAAAAAGATTCAAACTACATGCTTGAAGTAGCCTTGTGCTGATTAACATTTTGGCCACTTTTTTTTCTTTTTCGTGTGTGTGTGTGTGTGTGTGTGCGCATGTGTGTTGATCCTGGGGCTTGAAATCAAGGCCTGAATGCTGTCCCCAAGCTTCCTTTGCCCAAAGCTATCACTTTACCACCTGAGCCTCAGCTCCTTTTCCATCTTTGAGTTGTTTACTTGGGGAAGAGGGATAGGGAAAGTGGGAGACAAACAAGGGAGAGGGTAACGGTAACTATGTTCAACAAGAAATGTACTCATGCGGGGCACTGGTGGCTCACGCCCGCAATCCTAGCTACTCAGGAGGCTGAGATCTGAGGATCATGGTTCAAAGCCAGCCCGGGCAGGAAAGACCGTGAGACTCTTGTCTCCAATAAACCACCAGAAAACTGGAAGTGGCACTGTGGCTCAAGCGGTAGAGCGCTCACCTTGAGCTGAATAATTGAGGGACAGCGCCCAAGCCCAGAGTTACAGCCCCATGAACGACAAAAAAAAAAAAAAAAAAAGTACTCATGAGCTTACGTATGTAACTGTAACCCCTCAGCACGTCACCTGGATAGTAACATTAAAAAAAATAATCTCATGGACTTTTCTGCCTGGGCTGGCTTTGAATTGCTATCCTTAGATTTCAGTTTCCTGAGGAGCTAACATTACAGGTGTAAGCTATCAGTGCTGGGCCATTTTGGCCACTTTTAAACAAATTAAAACTACTCTTGATGCAAGTATCATTAAGTTAATTTTGACTTTTACTGAGATTTTGTCAAGTTTATCATTGGTCCTAAACACAGATATACAATTTGTGCAATCTGTTTTCATTCAGCAATACTTAGTCTCTGTGTTGATTACTTAAAAGATGATATTATCGACCTGTCTTTAAGATTGCTCAGTTACATCAACTCAGCGAAAGAATGTTATTCTGTAAGGTATATATAGCTAAAAAGTTATTTTATAGGTACACATAGAATCCACACAGAGATAATAGAAGAGATTAATAAAGATTGAACCAATAGTTTTCAAATAAATGTGATGCTACTAACAATTACTCAGAATATCCATACAATTTTAAGTATGTTGATTTATTCCAAGAGATGCAAACTCTGGAGTTTGGAATAAGGTTTCAAGGCCATACCTTTGAAAGAAGACCCCATCTGATCTCAGGTCAAGCGCTGTAAGACTGATAATAGTAGATCAAAATATTAGTAAAGAAAGTTATTTACTGTTAGGTCATGCTCTTTAGTGTGAATATTCTATGGAGTAGAAGACTTAAGAAATAATCATTTCATACTCATGAAACAAAAGACCATGCCCATACATTGATCAGTTTAAGTAATGATAAGGAGAAAATAAACAGTAATATTTGACATTGAGAATGTCATTCTCTATTAGTCTGATTTTAGAAATGCATAATGAGAAGGGCTTGTCAGACATCTTACAGTGAGACAACTTGCCTAATATCATGCACTTGATAAATGGTTAAGCTCTCTCCAAATTGAAATATTTGAACATAAATGCTTCCTTTCGTCCAATTCCTTCCCACAGGAAAAAAATCCACTTATTTCTCTAGAACTACAGATGTAGTTCATTTATCAGCTCTACAATCTTTAGTAAATTCACACTTCTCAGGGGATTAATTCAAAATTCCTTGGCAGAACATAGAAGGTCTTAAGCAACTTGTTTCTAATCTATTTCTTCAGCCTTTCCTTGATCCCTCCCTAGCCTCCTGTCATAGAGATTTACCTTCCTGTACAGAATAACAAGATGCCTTGATCAGAGCTCTCCCTGCTTAGAATACTTTCACAGTCTTATCTGCTTAACTCTATTGGAGACTTTTGGGAGGGGCCTGCCATAAATAGCTTTGTGTCACCATGAATAGGTGGAGTTTTCTCTCCTTTGCGATACCACATGTCATTGATACATTTTTTTCATATAATTTGCCCATTGGTAATGTATTGGCAACCATGATTGAAATACAGGTAACTTGAAACAAGATCCTACTTTGTTCATATTTGGTTCCTAGTCCTCAGTTCTTAATGAACCTGTTACACTTTGTGCTCTTTGTCACCTTCTCTAGCAGTACATTTTAATCTATCATGGATGTGTCCTACAATTTAAATATGAACTTTCAAATTAACTATATATTTATAAAGGTAGTAATTATAGTTCATTTTCATATTTTCATTAGCATGCCAAGTATTTTCATAATGAATAATTACAAAACGTTTTTTTAATCCTTCATATCAAGGGCAAAGAGATTATCTACCATTAACTAAAATATGGCTTTTGTGATATTTAAAATTAATGACAGCTATGTCAGCATAATTAATATTCAGGTACTTAATATACTCAAAATAGATATTATTTTTCTGTACAAAAAATAGGTTGTATCATGCATGTGTAAATTTTTCCTGTAAAGGATATTGAAACTACAACTTCATAAATATCTATTAATTATGCTAATTTTATATTACAAGCAAATACAGTTGACAGATAAATAAGTAACAGCTGATTGAGTTAAGTTATTTTGAGTTCTTATGGATAGCCTCTTTAAGAGTGTATTTTTCTTCTTTAAACAAATCTAGAAGTCAATCCAAAAATGTATATGATGCAGTATTTTATATTTGCTAATTTTCTGAAGACAAACAAGGGGATTAATTATTATTTTTCAAAACATCTAACACTATCTGTGATATGAGGGAAAGATAATTGTACCATTCTGTTACTGCCAACAGTATAACAGCAGTGGACAAACAGGTGCTTTAGGATTTTAATACATTCACCACTACCATTTTCACTTCAGAGGGTAATATATTAAGTGTCTTCCTTGCTTACATACTAATCTTCCATATATGTATTTCTAAAAAAATTCATTCCCTTACCTTTCCTCTTTTAATTTTAGCATACTAAATTCAAATGATTTCATGCCAATTATGGATTGTATTCTTCCCTCATATACTATGTAGACTCTAGGAAATCGCCCTATAGAAGACTGTATCATCAGTAACACCAGGTGGAGTGGTTTGTTTAGGTAATGTGTCCTTTCCAGTTTCTTACTATGATATGTTAAGACACAAACTTGAATGATGTTGCTGAAATCTCCTCTATAAAGACCATTTATAACTACAACTAGAATCCTTGAAGATCCTGACAATGCAAGAGCAGAAGTTGGGTTTACTGGTTTTGATGAATGTTACCCAAACCTTTGAGTTATTAACTTCAGCAATGGATTGTTGTGTAAATTGTGAAGAAACAAACAAAATGATTCTATAAGGGAGTTCTACAAACTTTCAGAAAACATTATACTTTCCAAAATTAATTAAAATATTACTGTTCAGTTTTGGTGACTATTCTGTTGCTTTATGTGTAAAATATTATTGTTCAAGCTTCATGACTATTACAATGATGTATGTGTTAAATCATAGAACAGGCCTAGAAATGCAGACTCAATTCTAAAATTCTAGACATAGATCTTTAAGTAGAATAAAAATAAATAATGTAGTTCAAATTATTTAGAATATTTTCCTTCATTTAAAATGTAATATGTTTCTATAAGAATATTTTAATATGATACACAAAAACACATAGAGTATTTTTCCTTCTTTACTCAGTCATAGTAAGTGGAAAGGAAAAACAAATGTAGGTTAACTAAATCACATGCTATCATTGTTAAGCATTCTGATATTCTGATATTCTTTTCTGGCCCTATCTTTTTTCACACAAACTCCCAAGACTGGAACCAGACATACTAGTCTCTCTATCTTCCTTACTGATGACCTAATAATTGTGTCTTGTTCCTGAATGAAAATTTCAAGTCAGGACTGGCTTGTACCGCAAAGTGCTTATTGGATTAGATTGTTTTGCCTTCATTTTACCACAGCTTCAAGGTGTCCCCAAACCATTTTTGTTATTTGCTCCCTTTTTTGTAAGTTAATAATTTCTTTTTTTCTTATAGTTTATTAAGATATAAGTAATTTTACTTCCTACGGTCCTTGTAACTTATCTTCAAACCCGCTTAGAAACAGAGTTATAAGTCATTTAGCAAACCTGAAGAAATATAGGATAACCAATGTGAAACCACTGGAGAGCTTATAAATAGCCATCTGCCTCAAAATAATTTCCCTGGGGATATCCAACTTTCATTGTTAACAACAAAGAGTGACAACAATTTTTCATACACCAAGAATACTACCAGTATTAGAGGATTTAAGAGATACTTAAGAGGAGAGTGTACTTAAGAGGAGAGACCAAAGTGTGTAAACAAAGACAAACCCAACCCAACTCTCAATTTGGCTCCTAAAGGAAAGAATCAAAGAGCAAAAAGATTCACAGGTTCTTTACATTTTCCCTAATGACGATTATGAGGCATACATGAAAAGTAAAAGCCAATTTCTAGAAACAAAAGGGGGTAATAACAGAAGACAACAACAAAATCTAAAACTCATAAATAAAAGGACCATTCCAAACTAGTCCTATTACTGCTTTGGTTTTCATTGTTTATCTCCATTATGGGAATTCATGAGCTTTGGCCTTCCTATTACTGTATTAAAAAATTGTATTTCACACCAAGAGGTTAATATGCTAATAGTTTTAATTACTTGTAACATTTCTTTAAAAATGTTGCATAAGTAGCCAGCACTTACGTTATTTTAGTATTCACAAGTGCTAGGTATGTTAAAAGTTGTATAATTTTGTAGTCTTAGTGTACTAAATGTAGATCATTTATTCCTCATCTTTTAACTACCCATGTATATTATAAGTTTAATGTTATCTTTGGGTATATTTCATTATGTAACAATACTTTTATCTGATGTATATCAAAATGTTTCCTCTCAATTGGCAGTTTAATACAGCTTGCTCTTTCTTTTTTGAATTCCTTTAATCTCTGGATTTGTGTATCCAAACAATAAAGATAATATCATAGTACTTGTCCATCTCCATTATCCTCCTAAAAATTTGATCCTGTAGAGCTAAAGTTAATAATTCATCAGGCTTTTCCTTGAAGTAAACAATGTGGAGGACTAACTCAGGCCTTGAGAATATTTCACACAATGCAATACTTCTTTCAATTCCCTGGTCCACTGAAGAATTAATAATCTCCTTAAGTATCAAATTTAATCTCAGGTATTAGGTTATGATTTGGGAGAATGTAGTTCAATAAAAAGGATATGTTGGTATTGGAATATAACATAAAAATACATTCTTTGGGAAAACAGAAATGAACTTGTTCCTTCTCCACAAAATATTTTTCTAGGGGATACTTGTTGAATAATAGTGACAAATTTATCAATCATAGTGTACTCTAGGGCTACTTCAACACTCGCAGTGAGATTACTTTTGGCAGGCTACAATAGAAACAAGTAAAATGAAATTTAATTTAAACAGGGCAGTTAAAGAAAGAAACAATTACTATTGCTTGGGCCCACCCGGTGGCACAGCAGCCAGCCAGGTTGTGAGCACAACTGCCGTTGTTTAAGGAAAAAGGGGGAAGAACGAAGAGAAAAACCGGAAGGTAGACTTCCAACTATGTAATGGAGCTTGTCAGTACATTTAATGAAGAGATCTGCACCAGCTATGCATTCTTGCAAAACATAAAACTCCAAAAAACAAAATCTCAAGTCACAGTGACAGAGAATGAGTGATAAAACCGAATTGTTCAAAACTGATTTTTATTAACCTCATAGCTCTATATAGGAATGAAAAATCACACCCAAGATAATTTCACAGTCCACAGAACTTAACCCTGACAAAGAGGTTCACTGTACTTATTTATTTTGTCTGTACTATTTTAGGTACTTCATATAGAATCAGTTGGTTGTGAAATCTAGAGTTTTAAGTACATTGCTCTCTACGCCCATCTGAAGAGGGGCTTACAGATGCCCATGGAAGGTTATAGGAAATGCCCATCTGAAATTTAAACAGTGGAAAATATTAAAGTTGAAATTGGCAGGAAGCCAGAGATACCTGCCAAAGCAGAACAGCCAAGAGTTAATAGATGTTCACTTATTTCTTTAAAAAGATTTCAGAAGATTGGAGCTATTGGAGGGGGAAATTTTTTTATTGAATGACATCCAGTAGGTTAATATGGGGCGCATTTTTTTTCTGTCGATCATAGGGCCTGAATTTTGAGTCTGGACACTGTCTCTCAGCTCTTCAGCTCAAGGCTAATGCTCTACCACTTGAGCCACAGTGCCACTTCCGGCTTTTTCTGCTTATGTGGTGCTGAGGAATTGAACACAGGGCCTCATGCATGCAAGGCAAGCACTCTACCACTGAGCCATCTTCTCAGCCCTGAGATGCATTTTTAATGCAGAAGTTAACCATTTTTTGTCTTTTATTTTTGTCATATTTACTCAAGAATTATGAAAATCTACTGACAATGTTTGTACGCAGTGGAATAAATACAAATTTAAAAAATGCTGTTTGTGGAAAATTATAATCTAAAAGTTTATATATGTTATAATTATATATATGTTCTCGGTTATTATTTGAAAAATGCTTTTAAGAACCCATCTATCTTATTTATTTTTTACAAAATAAAGCTACATTTTAAAATTTTCAAACCAAATGTTGGGTTTTTTAAACTTTCATTTCTATACCAAGGAAGACTTTAAAGCATTTTTCCAGAAATATTCATTCTAACTATTCTTTTGTTATATTTTAAATAAAAATGCAATGACTTTGCTATTATTTTCTTAAGAGAAATACTGTCATATTTTTTCTATTGCTCCTTCACAATGTATTATTTTTAATAATATGTAAATATATGCCTATTATTTATGACCTCCTCATCCCTTTATCTCTAATTAGCTCTTTTGACTTTGAGGCCACATTGATCTTGCATTGTTCTTAATGTTTCTCTATATCCTTTGAAATCATAGAGTCTGTACTGGCAAAACATTCTTTTGTGTCTGACCTTCATTTCTCCCTAATGTCTTTACAAAAGCATCCTTCAATTCTGCTCTTTGCTTGCCTTCTATAACCCTGTTCATCTCATCAGAATTTTCCCTTGAATGTCATCTGGTTCATGTTCCTTTTATGTATTCTAAATTGGTGTTCATTGTTCTTGTCACCTTAAAGCTCTTTTTGTCTTTTTTTAGTGTGTGCCATTAATCCCAAGGATTCTTACACAAGAATTCTGTGATCTGCAATTATTTTTCTTCATAATTCTTTGTTTCTCTGTTCAAACACTGTTTATTCCTTTTGACATATTCACTTTTCTGATGCTTTTAAAAGATATATTGACTAATCAAAAACGTTATTTTAGTACTTTAGTTTAAGAATATTGATATTTATTTACAGATTTTCCTTAATTAGCTTGCTCTTCTTTTGACAAGTGTCCATTGGTCTTCTGCTATATTAGTTTGGAGCTAAAGTTCCTCTTAATTTTTTGGAGTTACTAAAACATGTTTGCTGCTTATATTGTGAAAACATTAGTATACTGAGATTATCCTATATAACATAAAAAATCAAGAAATATATAATCAGATCTTATAGTTTTGTTATTAACGTATGTGTGAGAAACTCAGAGAAAACAAATGACAATTAGAAGAGAATGAAACATATTTATTTTTTTAAACAAAATGATACCAGGCCAACAAAAGAAACATTTCTGAAATTGTATCAAAATTTAGATGATTATAATTTATTTCTTCATACTTAAATGTTAATAATGCAGTTTTATCCTTTATCGAGATTAAGTGATTACATAAATTTCACAAAATTCACAGTATTGTGGGACAATGATACTTAGTTGAAGTCACACACACAATTTTAATCTTCATGAGGCACATTGTTATTATCATGGTCTATAAAGTTTATGGACTATATAAACACAGCTATTTTTTTCCAAATTGGGTGATATGTACATTTCTTTCCTTTTGCTTAGCTTTTGTCCCTAAGTTGCTTAGTTCACTTTCATCAATGTCCAGTTAATTCAGTCTAGTTGAATGGTTTTATGTGAAAGATAAAGTATGTACACCAAGATATAACTAGCGGGACATGAGTTCTAGGTACCCAGTCCAAGTTGCCCAATAACTGGCTTTGGCAAGAAGCATGGATAAAAACAGTCTATTGACTCTAATAGAAGTTCACTTATTTTTTTTGAAAGGTTGAAAATTATTTGAAAAGTAGGCTGCTCAATATATTAAATTTAGTAAAATAATGTTGTACAGTTTTACTTGAAGGATGATAAGTGGTTCAGTCTTGCTAGAGAATATAAATCTTCATGAGGACAGTGTGGAATTAAGTGAGCAATAGATTATTGGCAATAGATGCTAAAGCAGTTCCCTCTTCACTGATAAAGTTTTTTGTTAAGTTTTAATTATTTATTAAATGGCGGGCATACTGGAACTTAACTTTGCAAAAAAAGTTTTCCTTTCCTTTTCTTTCTTTTTTTTAACAATTTCATTTATTTCTTTCTTCCTTTTTATGATGTCAATATTATCTACTTCTCACTAGATTCAGAGATCATATCTGTCTTTAGGGTAGAGTTGGGCAGATCATGTGGAAAAATATAAGAGACAAATAACAACTTTTCTTTATAAGATTTTTCTTTTTTTGCTTCCAGGACTAAAATCTCCTTTCTGAAGAAAATCTGCTTTCATGAAGGGGGATTAGAGCAAACCTTTCATCTTCCAGAGCTCCATGGCTGAATCCGATCCCTTCAGAGTCAATATTACAGGCATCTGTTATGTTCTGGTCACTGGTCATGTTTGTCCAAATCTGCACCAAAACTGTCTATTATTTTTTTTCAAGTGATTTTTTTCCATTTTTTATCAGCTATCTCCACCTACCAATTAAAAACATCATTTCTGAAGATTCTGTGTAAACCTAGACTATCTTTCCTATTATCACTGAATCTGTAGCTGAAAGATCTTAGTACAAAAAGGACTTCATGCTTGTCTGCACATTTTTCCCAACTTCTTCCTGAACCCTCCCTTGTGTGAGTAGGATTGACATTTGTCTAAAATCACTGTACAGATGGGCCTTGAAAAGACTTCTTAGTTTAGTGGATAGTTTAGTGGGTTTTGTGTGTATATTTCACAAACAAAAAAGTGTGTATGGGGGGGATTCTCTTCTTTTTGTCTTTGCTAAGATAATAAAACCATTATATTTCCAAAAGATAGCTGCCTATTAAATGATACCTATTCCTTAACTCTGGTATCTAGGAACTATTGCAAACATGCTGTGACATAACCACACTTTACTCAATTCTACATCTGAGATCGAACAATTTAATAATTTAAACTATAGCCCACTTAATGAGCACATGGAATTGATCCAGCACACAGTGACTTTCTTTTTTCATAAACCAGCAACACATGAGAGTGGATATCAAATGAGTCACGGTTTTATCTTTGGGCTCATTCTGGTTGTTTGATACAACCAATAATGATTCTGAAGAGAAGAAAATCATACTCATTAATTTGAAGATATTATCTCAGTTTTTGACAGGTGGAATACTGTAATACAATGGAGTAAAATGGAGATATATTTTAAAATTCAGGTAATAATTCATATGAAAGATGTCAAAAGGAAAAAAAGAAATTGGAGGATGTTACAGTTTATATAAACTATACTACATAGAGGCAGTATGTCCAAAACTCGTATTCAATATAATGCAATTTGCTTTTCTATTATTATTATTATTGATTGTGGGGGTTGAACTCAAAGCCTGGTGCTGTCCCTGAACCTCTTTATATTTATGGGCAGTACTATACCACTTTGAGCCACAGCATGGGTAGTGCTCTACCACTTTAAGCCACAGCACCAATTTTGGGTTTTAAGTGGTTACTTGGAGATAAAGTTTCACAGATTCTTTCTTGCCTGGGTTGGCTTTGAACCATAATCTTCAGATCTCAGTCTCCTGAGTAGCTAGGATTATAGGAGTGAGCCACAGGAGCCTGGCTCTTTCAATTATTTATTCATTATGCCTGGCAATGACTAAGAATATTGAAAGAAAGAAAGTGATAAAGAAAAGAAAGAAAGAAAGAAAGAAAGGCCTAAATTGGCTTTGTAACCATGTTTGCAGCTTTTCAATATTTGTCTATTTTATTTGCCTTATGTGTAAATTGTAGTAATGCTCCATTCTATGTAGTTATTATAAAATAAAATGAAATATTATAAAAGATGTAGGAATTTCTGATTTCCAGTATCTTTGTATTTTTTAATATCCTATTAATATCATTACCACCAATAACATTCCTAGCTGCTCTGGTTTGGATATAGTTGCATTTATGCTCTAGAATTCTGGTTCCTGGGAAGAGATCTTTCAACCTATAAGAGGAGGATTCTAATGGAAGATGATTAGGTCATTAGAGACACTGCCCTTGGAAAAGATTAATGTAGATTACTTGACAGCCCAGTTAGTTCTTGCAGATTGGGTTTGTTTTTTAAGTGTGATCACTTCATATGCCTGGCCACTTAGCCATGCAGCTGTTTCTTCTTCCATGTTGTCAAACATCTAAGTGAGCCTTCAACAGAACCATCAAAGGAATCATTATTTGGACATTTAGTTTTGGATATTGTGAGCAAAACTGAAAAAAATAAAAGCACAAAAAACTTTTGTGTTTTTGTGTTTATACTACCAAGTGTGAAACACTTTGCTATAGCAACAGAAAATGAATACAAACACCAATAATCTGCTATTCAATCCAACTCTCATGTTCCATGACAGTGCACTTTCTTCTTTGTTCTCCCCTATTTATATCTAGCTCTTTTATTTTGTCTTCTTTGTAAGCTCTAATACCGTTACTAAAACGTATTTGTTATATATTTGCTATTATCTTGGGGTTTTTTTCCAGGCAATTTCCCAGTCTCTACCCTTCGAGAGAAAACTTCTCTAATGATATAATGGAAAAGTAAATAAAAATAAGAAATCAGGGGATAGGTGGGAAGGACAGAAAAGATCATTAGTTTCAAAATTCATTGCCTAAGATTAAAAATATTAATGATTACAGTGAAGAGGATTGCAAAGAGTTGCATTCAAATCAAAAGAATATGACAATGTTAAAAGATAAGAGAAACTACTATGAGTTTAAGGGATTTGAAGGAGTTTAGCAAGATTAAATTTTTGAAAATGCGCTAGTTAAGTGGAGAGGCAAGTGGGAAATTACAAAAAGAAGCTTGCACAAATCTGTAGGTACTAGTCACTCCAAATTTATTTTATTTTGACCACTTAAGGAATTAAGGTTTTATTTTAAAGGCATCAGAACAGAAAAAAAAATGGAAGTGTTTTAAAAACCATCACTATCTCTGACTTCTTGAGTTACTGCAATCATTTACTAACTCACTTGGTTGCTTCCTGTCAGGCCAGAGTGATAAATTTAAAAATCCAAGCCTGGCCATGTTGCTCTGCTCTTTAATAGTTTCCAGCAAAACTTCAGGCTCTGCAGCCTGTGTGCATTCTACTATGGAAACAATGCATAATAAGTATCCTGTCACGTGTCATTTCCACTCATGACACAAATCCCTAGAGGGGGATTATCTAACCAGTGTATCACCAGCATCCAGCTCAATGTTTGATCCACGCTAGTTGCTCAAATTTAATAATGAATTTGGCCATTGGGGATGATTAAAGTTTGAGCTAGAGAAATGGATGTAATGCGTTTGAGGCCTTGTCTGAGCCATAATTGTGCAATTCAGATTGTTTATAACCAAAGTTTGGTCCCTGGGTCAGCAACATTAGCCTTGCCTGGGAACTTGCTTTTTGAAGCCTACACCTGACCTGTGGAGTCAGTCTGGCAATGGAGGCAGTGATATGTAGATTTGTGTTTTAATAGATCCTCTAGGTATTTCTATACACTAAAGTGTAATGCCAGTCTCTGTGCTATTAATGTCTTAAGGTTTGTCTAATGATGTAAATGGGCCATGGCTATCAAACTGCTGCACATTATTAATAAGGCTTTAAGTTGTTTTCCATTCCTTTTCAAGGTATAGTAGTGATGCTTCTTCTTGTGCTAATTAGAATGCTTTCTGTGGGCTCAGTGAGAAAGTTGGTTTCTATATATGCAAAAATTGCAGATTGAGTTGATTTTTGTCTCCTCTTGCATTCTTCTTTATAAAACTGGAGGCTGAGTCAACAGTTGATAAAGATTCAGAACTTGCCTCCTATTGCAGTTATTAGTGACTTAGTCATGCAAATGAATGGAGAAATTTGTTTTAGAACAGGTTTAGGGCTATTAATTAGCAACAAAATACAGATAAAGAATCAGAAATGACAATTTAAGACTATCAAAGTAGAAAAACACTGTCTTTTTATTGACTCAGGCATCCTTTTGACATCTGGCTGAGTGAGTCAGACATAATACAAACCATAACAATAATTTTATTTTTCCATAGCTCATCAGCAACATTTCTAGGTTGCTGTAACTGTCTTTGTTTGCTTTCTTTTCGCTCATGAGCATGTTATGACTTCTTGTTCTCCAGATTTCATTATGAACATTGCTTGGAAAGGTAAACACTGCACGATCAAATCGAAAGAGCAATACTGTATTGAATACAATGGTCAACACTGTCACAAACTCCTGCTTCACAATGAGGCTAGCAATTAGATAATTTCCAGACTAGAAAGTCTTTACAAAATGTAATCGATAAAGCACTTTGTTTCTTTCCATACTGGTGAATAGGAATAAACCTAAAAACAAACACAAACCATATATTTTGTCTTCATATTGTTCAATACAGTTAAAAAGTACACTAAGGGTGATGTAAATAAGATCTAACTATATATTATTTGCCCAAGAATAAAGAATTGTAGATACAGTTATTCCCAAATCATTTGCATAGGCTCTAAGCATCTTAGACTGGGAGGGGTAAAATTGCCTCTCCCACACTGTCTTTATGAGTCAGGCAAAATTCAGAGAGGTTAACTTGTGCAGAGTTATTAAAACCTAATTGTACAGACTCCAAATTCGGTGCCGTGGGCGAAATATTTATTAACTTGAACATATTCTCTCTCTATTTCTATCTCTGTTCTCTCCCATGATACATTTGTTATTTATACATGTTATTTATATGTGTATATTGGCTTATATATGCATTGAAGGCGTTGAAGATAACAGAGGAAACTTGGATAGTTATTTTTAAATAAAAATTGTTACAAACCTTTTAAAGATTTAATTAGTGTTTATGACTTTTGGATGTGTTGAAATTTCTATTTGAGATACAAATGGAGGGAGATGAAGACTAAAGAAAGGTTATCACAAACCTTTATCTTCTCTATGTGGTAGAGCAGCATGAAGAAAGCTTGTGAATATTAAGGCAGAAGAAAAAAAAACAGGTAGTACAGAAATAATATGTGACAGCTATGAAACAAAAAGACCCACATGATTCTCTGGAAATCTGTGAGAACAAATCATGTCCTTTTCTGGGTTAAGCCTATGTAGACAAGAAAAGTAAACAAAATCACAAAAGCCATCAGGACAATAGGGATCTATCTGGGTATGTTCCAGGGATAGGGAGGAGGATTTTATAGCTGGAGAATCCTCGAAGGTGAGAACACAGAGGATGCAGTCTGTCATTGCCTTTCACCTTTCTCTTCTGCTTTTCCTTTGAATTAATTACTATATACAACAACACTAACAAATGCTATGGTCCTCACTCATAATGTGGGCCTGGAAACCCGACAGGTACAGAGCAAGTGGGAACAGGTATAACCTCAGCAATGCCCCTATGTCCTTGAGGCTTTTGGGACTTGGCTTGGAATAACACCTACAGTTCACATCATTTATTCCTACCTAACTATATTCCACTACAGAATTGGACTAATATTTAGCATGGCATGGATACCAGGCATAAAAGAGATCTATGATACGGACAGAGGATTCTGTGCCCATAACCTCCTTTATCTAGTGGATTGTGAATTAAATTTAAACAATGTACTTGCAGCAAATTCTGTTTTCTTTAAAATGTGTATTTGGAAGAGTATGCCACAAGACTCAAAATTGGGGCAAAGTGGAAAATTAGAATGTATCTGCATTGTAGTAAGGAAATACAGAACAAAAGTGGAACTTTACATTATATTATATGAAATATTTTCTTTTATAAATATATATTCTTGACATCTACATAAATAAATATGAAAACCATCACATTAGGTTTTAATTAATTAAAGAATAATATGAATATATTATAGTAATCCAATATCTTTAAAAGGTTTTTCTTAATGATTATATTTCTAATATCTATTTGATAAATTCATATACACATATTTTATATAAAACCATGCAAAGAAAAACTGGTTAGCTTTGGGCTTTTATAGAAGATTTTTCCAACTTTCATTAATTTTATGACAGTTTATAAGCAAAATTTTAACTCAAAATTTTCAGCATATATATAATTTTTTCAGAAATATTCATTTACAATAAGAAAAAGGTTGTCTTAAGGCAAGATGTTTGTGTATGTGTGGTGGGTGGCTAGGTGTATGTGTACTGTGTGTTCATAATTGTATGAAAAATGGGGAAATAGGAAATAAGTTAATGGAATTGAAAAATAATGTTAAAAAAGTAAGCATGGTTAGTTCATGAGGAGATGGATGAAGAAACATTGAAATTACTACATGTCTCGTACATGAGAATTCTCAAATGTATCTGGTCAAGGAAGAAATTAATTTGGTAGTAGAGGAAGCAAACAGGAAAAATGAAGAAAAAGAAATTTAGTAAACATAAAGGAAAAAAATGGAAAGATGAACAGGACAAACGAGTTGAGTTTGAAATTCTCACTCTGGTCTCTCACCTTGCGTACTAGTGAGTGTGAACTCCTGCTCTCGCGTTTAGTTCTGACTTATCCCTTGTGTGCAGATTCCTTTGCTAAAATGATAGTTGCTTCAAGACAGAAAGATTGCATTGAATATGTCTATGTAAATTATGAAGGACAGCTCTTTTTATTATTTATTTGAAAAGACTTGGGAGTACAGAAGCAAACATGAAAGGTGCAAATAAATGTGATTAAAATTGGATCTCACATGACATATAAGCAATTCATTGAGTAGTTCAATCACATTAGCCTACAGAAATTCTTAATTACAATTACTTTTAATGAAACATAGTCACTAGAACTTGGACACATTCCATAAATTCAAGAGGAAGGGTAAAAATATAAATACTATATAGTTTGAGTAAAGCTCTAATCTATTCTATGCTCTTTCTTTGCATGATTCACAATATGGATATTTGTACATTGCCTTAAAATAGAACAAAGCTATTCAATAAGCCAATTTTTCATGCGGCACAGCTTTAAAGATACTCATCAACAAGAATTCCATCAAATAACCCTTGAAAGAATAAACTGCATAATGAGAATTAAAAGTTCCAACAATACCCATTAGGGTATTCTACTGCACCATTGATTTTAGTGGTATCAATTGCTTTCAGTTAGCTGAACTCCTGAGTGTTTATTGGAAAAAAAACTAATAAAGGACAATCAATTTTCTTTTTAACCTCACAAGGGTAGCTTTAATGAATTAAATGCTCTTACTCTTGCTTTCCATTTCAAACACATAACTAGTAAACTAGTAAGAATATCTTGAATGGTGACTTTTACAAGTCTTTCCCCTGAAAAATAAGACCAAGCAAAAACAAAAATTCAATGTCTGTGATAGAGATGTTGGTTTTTTCGCCTCCATGCATATATATTATATGAGTATAATATATATTAAAATATATATTATAATTTAACATATTGACATGTGACTATCCCATTTACACATGATTTTGTGAAATCCAGATCCCCTAAATTAACTGCCATAGTGTTACTCTATTCTTTATCTTTATTCTTTATCTCTGAAGTAAGATCACATCAATTTATTATAATTTACCAAATATGTTAATGCTAATTTTAAAGAAAACTTAAGACCAGTACATACACAGACAAGACAGTGTTAACTGCTGAGAATTTACTCATTGCAATTGAGAAACCTCATCCATTTTCCATTACTAAATATCATGGGGTGAACAGCAGCATTGAATATTTCTATCCCACATGTGGCTTAGGAAAATTGTCCTGTGAAACGTCAGGTGGTTCAGTTCATTTAAAGTGGGCCTATAGGATGAGCAGGTGATTTTTAGGCCAATTGTCAACAATTTCCTCAAGACTTAATTCATCAGTGTTTGGTCCTTTGAAATGCTTTCTGTTGCCATATAAAATGCTTTTGCCTGTAGGAGAGAATAACAGGATAGTTATAGTGTCTTGACTTTTTAAAGTAATTGACATTGTAATAAATGCAGGACCATGGATAACCGCTCTCATAATGCACAAGCTTGAATACTGAATCATAGTTTTAGGCCATGCTCTGCATGTGTCTCTTTTAACATATAGAGGCCAGCAACTCAGGGACCATTCCAGCTTCAGACACTTTTGCTGCATCTGTATTGAGGAAGAGCTAATGTTAATAGTAACTAATGATGCATTTACTATCTTTAATAAAACTGATTATTTAATCTACAACTCAATCCATCTGGCTAAAACTTACATTCACATAAGCTTTTTAATCTTTGTGTGTATGTGTATACTACATGTATATGTATATGTGTGGTTGTTTGTAGGTTTATTTTGAAAACTACAAAAATTGCAGACAAATATTATACACCAAATTTCTGTGCTTGCTTGTTTACCTTTTTTCTCTCCTTATATGCTGTAGAGCTGTGAACATTTCCCTTGCCTATTATTCGAAGTGGAAAATTAAAATCATATATTTTCTTTGTTATTGCTACCAAGGCAGTAATATGTATGGTCTAAAAATTTGTCTTAGAGGAAGTGCTGGGAATTTTATTTTGGTGAATTAATATAATCCTCAGCATGTAAATTTTTGAAGGCAAAAAGTCTAAAAATTGCAATTTGCATCATCAGGTAAGAGGCAGATTGTTTTTCTTACATTTCTCTTTGTGTCTTGATGTCAACAAATGAATAAACTAACAATTATAAATCACTCATGATAGTTTTATAAGCCAAATCTGATTTTTTATAAATGCATTGCATGTATTCTATATATTCTACATAAACACATAATTCACCTATATAATTTTATATTTATTTTTATATATTAAAATATACTTATGTTTTGATTCATTCTATAAGGACCATATATCTATTTTTCATGAAAGTGGGTCACAGATGATGAATCTGCACTGATGGCCAACCATATAGTAAAATTCAAAGGGCTATGTAAAAAGAAACGGGTCAGAGAACTTGCGGTCTTTTCTAGATGAGTTTCTAAAATTTTGAGGGACTCTTAGATGGAATAATAATTAGAGAAGGCCACAGGATGATGTTGCTTCAGAGCTGAGATTTATATGGCACCTAATAAATCTCCACATAGTCAAATAAAACTCCTGGTGGTCAAGTAATCGAAGACTAACAGATGTGCAATACATTCCAAAAGTGTAATTAATTAGCTGTGATTGGTAATTGAAAGAGATTTCAATATGCTCTACATTTTGGGTTATATACGGTAGTTACTGAAGAAATGGTAAAAACAATTATTGGAGAAATTTATGTAGTTAGCTTTTTTTTTTTTTAGAAAGATATGTTGGTTCATAGAAGAGTTAGAAGTCTGAAGCAGAAAGCATAGTTGGGAAGTTATTTCAGTATTCCAGTTTGGAGAAGACAAAGTAGACTCATAGAGAGATGAGAAAGAATAGATCAAGAAGTAAAAATGCTGAAGTATGAAGAGATGGGCCATTACAACTTGCTTTCATTAGCAAGATCTTAGAAGTACTTAGTTCAAACTCCTTGTCTCTCACACATAATTCAATCTGACAAGAAAAGAATGATGACACTTGTAAATTGCAGAAAAATTGTTTTCTTTTTCTTACTTGCAATGAATTTTTTTGTTTTTAAATTTTAGTGTTTAATTTAACCATGTTAACGAGATATTTCAGTTATTATAGTGTCTTTTCTGGATACTGGAATTTAGGAACTTAGAAACAGAAATTCCTTCCCAGTTTGGAACTTGTCTCCTAGGAGGATGTCATTGACATTATTTCACTTTAAGCCTAAAAACAAATCAATGGAGGAAATTTAATTCAGAAGACATTGCTCTCAAATAACAAATAGAATCTACTTCAATAGGATGTGTCCCTAAGTAAGTAATGATTTCTTTGTAAGGGTAAATAGTATCCACAAATTCATAGATTCTCTGAAGATCTGAAACAGATCTTCAGAAACAAAATTCTTTTAAAGGAAGAATGAAATAAAATAAGAAATAATAATATTATCTGGGTGTATTTGGTGCATGTCTATAATTCTAGCTTTTGAGAGGCTGAATGGGAGTATCAAGAATTTGAGGTCAGCTGAGACTACACAGTAAGTTAGAGACTGGCCTGGAACTAAATAGTGAATCCTTGTTTAAAACAAAACAAAACAAAAGCTGGACACTAGTGGATAATGTCTGAAATCCTAGCTACTCAGGAGGCTAAGATCTGAGGGTTGCAGTTCAAAGCCAGCCCAGGCAGAAAAGTCCATGAGTCTCTTATGTCCAATAAAGTACTAAGATAAAGCTGGAAGTGGTAAAATGCTAACCTTGAGCACAAAGAGGCTCAGGACAGTGCCTAAGCCTTGAGTTCAAGCTCCAGGACCAGCAAAACAAAACACAACAAAAAAACTTAGACACTTCTACAAAATTATTTTATATTTGAAAAAGCTTTTAGTAACTTCTTGCCTTCTCTGGCATGATAATTCTAAAGGAAATTGTACTAGAGCTTTTTCCTCATTGTCTGGTTTGAAAGTCATTTACAAAATAAATCACCTAAATTTACTTGTTCTCCTGTAAGTATTCTAATTAGAAACAACTACACTGCACAAATACAACATGAACAAACTTACATAAACCCAGATACTAATGCATATATATATATATATATACATATATATATATATATATATTCCCTCTCAAATCACAGAAGAATTCTGTCAGAATTCTTTTTCTCAAGTATATCAAATATAATAGAAAAAAAAAACAAAAAAAACACGTTTGTAAAAATAGACCTCAGGCCAGTGACCCAGGTAGAAAGAGAACTGAAACAAAAGTTCCTTGTTGGAAGAATTAGAGCTTTCTCATCATTCTTGGTCGAGCTTTTAGCAATTTATAAAAAGGGATTTTATTTTTGAGAAAAAAACATAATCCAAATTGTTCAGTGGAGAAAAGATAATTGAAGAACTACAGTTTGGAGAGACAGACACCTGCATATATGGCCTTTAGAATCATTACACATGACATGTTAGATGCTAAGAAATTGCAAGGAAATTTTAAATGGTGTATAAGATTCCCAAAGGTGCCTCTTATTTCTCAATTGTTTTCAGTGGTGAAATATATCTTTTCAAACAGTATTGGGGAATCTTTCATATATCTTTGTAGCTAAATGAGAATTTTTTTAAATTTTATTTTGTTGTAAAGATGCTATACAGAGGGGTTACAGTTACATGGGTAAGTTAATGAGTACATTTCTTGTTGAACATTGTTACCTACTCCATTGTTTTTTCCCCTATTATCCCTTTCCTCCCTCACCTCCCCCATTTACTCCCTGTCACGCCCCCCCCACCAAAGTTGTAAACATCATTTCAAACATTGTGTCTTGTGAGTCTCCGTCTCAGCATTTTGTTATTCTCCTTCCCCTCCCTAAATTATATAAATATATATACAAGATGCAGAGTACAATGACAACAGGGGATATATATTCAAAATCATTAAAAAAATAGCAAACTAGCAATATGTCTGTGAGATATGCCAAATGGCCAGTGTATCTCTACCAAGTTATTGTTCCTTATTATGTGGACTAATAAGTCAGGAATAATTAATAGACATGTTTATAGCACTTTTCTCAACCCCTTCACTATTCAACAAGTTGCAAATGTGTTCCTGATCTCTGAAGACTCTTTCTTTGACAGATCTATTCTCATGTTTGCAGGTAGACACTTTCCAATACTAAGGGGGAAGTTAGGTAGCCCTGGCTGGGTGTTAAGGCCAAATAATGGCAGCTAAGATTGAATAAGTAGAGGAGGTGGTATAGCAAAAAACTATGCCCACTGAGTCCAATGGGATCCAGGTCCCAAACTCATGTGCTCTGATTATCTGTGGCCAGGTAAGTGTCCTAGCTTCCATACAATGAAGTCTTTTCTGTATCTATTGGCACAGATAGGGATCCAGTCGTAAGGATTAGTGCTTCTGAGGTGAGGGAAACCAATATTCGGAGCCTTATCAATGTGTAATCAGCATTCTAGCCACCTGGACCATGAACATTCTCTTAGGGAGAGGGGAACAGGACTGGAGCTAGTATGTCTTGAAAGTCTAGGGGTTCTGGGGCTCCTCCTTGCACAAGACTTTAGCTATTCTACTTTTGCTTTTAAATAAACTTGTTCTGTCTGTTTTACACATTCTCCTGCCCTTTAATTCTTTAATCAGTTGAGAAAATGAATCTGAACCCTAGAAGGCATCAATACCTAACCTCAAAAGACTATGCATGCTGACTCTGCATGTTGCAGACTAATGGTGGCTAAGTAACAGAGTTTATAAAGTACTCAAGTGTTAAAGAATTCTTGGATTGCTATCTTTAAGTACATTTTATGCATTTTATTTAATTACATTAAATAAAACATTGTATAACTGGCATACAGGCAACACTTTGAAACACTGCTGTACAATTCAGAAGAAGATCACATTTACACTTGTTGAGCTTCCTCTTCCACTTCTGTTGATTTCAATGTTTAAAATGTCTCCCCCAAGTAAGTTCCAAAGTAAAACATGAAGAATGAGAGCAAACGTTCTGTGCTCTGTCTCAAATAGATGTTAAGATCAGTTTTGGATGAATGCTTTTTAACATGTATACTATTTTTAGATATTCAATACAAACGGGTCACTTCATATGCTCTGCTTGATTCAGTGATTTGTCTTTCTCTTAAAGTGTTTGAAATGCTTTTGCTATCTGAATGACTTAATTTTCCCTGGTAATTCTACTATGAGACAAAAGGAAATTATATCCTTTTTGTAATATCTTTAACAGAAGAAAATTCACCATAGACATGTTTTGTTTGATTTTATTTAAGGCTTGCATAGTTTAAATGAAACCATTATTATTTTAGTTGGCATTTATTTAGGTTTTGTGAATATTTTTTATAATTCTTGAAATGCTAATAATAACCAATAGGAAACCCAAATTAGCATCCCAATGTTTCTATTTTTAATTTTTGTTTAATATTAAGACTAACAAAGGAAACAATACTGGCAAAATGAGCTTTGAAATAAATTTTGTAAGGATCAAAGAGAATAAATTCAGTATGAAACTTTTTTAATGAAAAGAAATGGTAGCAGTTGAATTCCTTTTATAAGAAGATTTATGAGACTAATATGTGACCATGTCACTTAAACTTCGTGTCTGAAATTAGTACCTTTATGATTTTTGAAGAGGTTACAGCAAATATGGTGACAAAAAGTTAAACAATTTTCTGAATCAGAGAAGGAAAACACAACACCCAACATCATGAATTCACACACACACACACACAAATACTATGGGAGTTTAAAGTCTCCTACAGAATTGGTAATTTGGAATTAGATGGTGGTAAATCTACAGTTCTTAGAGATCTAGGGCTGTTTCAAGTTTTTTTTTTTTATTGTAAAGATGCTGTACAGAGAGGTTACAGTTACTTGAGCAAGGCAATGAGTACACTTCTTATTGAGTATTGTTACCCCCATCCTTTGTGGTTCTCCCACCATCTCTCCCCCACCCATCTCACTTCCTCTGTCCTCCCCCCATGACAAAGTTATAAAGTTTATTTCCAATATAGTGTCTTTATTGCAATGGGTTATCCCATGTTCTTGTGTGAGCGTTTTGTTATTCCTCTTCCCCTCCGATAAATGTATATATAAGATGCAGGGTAGAAAAATCAAGTACAATGACAAGACAATAGGGGATATACCATAGAGGTAAGAACATACAAAGGAAACAAAAATATCACATAGTAAATTAAAAACAACAACAACAAATAAAGATCTCTTGTGTCCATATCTTGGGGTTCATTTCACTTAGCATCATCTTATATGGTCATATATGTACATTTTTCTTGAATTTCTGCTCATCTGATAAAATTATCCTAGATGAATACTAAATATTGCAAATGAGGGAAACCATGGGACCTATATTTCTTTGTATCTGGCTGACTTCACTGATTTTTTCCAAGTTTTTCCATTTCCTAACAAATGGGGTGGTATCATTCTTGATGCTCTTATCTGAATAAAGGAATTTTCATAGACAGATGCTGCTTTTGGATAGATGCTGTTTGTTGTTTCTCTGTGTTATTTCTAGTAGTTAAGCAGAGTTATGAATTTGTATTTAATCAAATTATCATTGGCAAGGGTAGGTAGGAAAAAGATGGGAGAGAATGTTGGAAGGAATGATGTTGATCAAGATGCATTGTGTTTATAAACTTCCTTTGTACAACTATCTAAAATAATTATAAAATTATAGTTAGTATCATAATCTTTGATAAATCACATCAAGATCAACACTTCACTCAATGAATTCATGTGGGAGCAATGGCCAATGAATTCTGAAGTCTGTACTTGTGAGGGCTCTTACAATGTACATCTCTATCCAATGATGCATAAACATGCAATTGTCTTAATTATTTCACTTACTAAATTTTAATCTCAAGTGATATTCCTATAATTTTTTCTCTGAAAATTCTTCTAAGTAGACTGATAAAATCATTTAAAAATAACATTGAGTATTTTCCATTTAGTTGGAAATTAAATCTGATGATGTTAAAAAGAAACCGAACGGTAGCCATTGACAGAGACAGATACTCTGATTGACAGAATTGATGATTACATTCAAATTTGAATCTATATAATCATTTTAAATAAGAGATTAATGCTTTCATTCTTCTTTCTAATTATAACTACATCTACTGTTCCCAGAGGTCTAGGCAATTCTGATTCTTTTCTCTCATAATATATATTATGAATATTCATGTTAAAATGAAAACTATTAAAACGAAGCATGAATTATTTACTTCTTCCCAGAGATGCATTAACTTCATGGGATATTACTGATTCACAAAGGCTTTGAACATCTACCTGAGGTCAGTTTCACATACATAATACATGCTTCTAAAAATAATGTATCCCAATGTGGGCAATTTTCACTTGAAAAAGTCAATACAAATCTACTATGATGAATAGTAAGATTGCATCTGGGTCAGAAAAAAAAATAATGCATTTCTTTCTCTTTTTTTTCCTCTGTAAGTTAGGAATGAAACAATAGCTTCTAGACATATCTCTTGTGGAGTGGAAGCAATATCCCTGCTCCTAGCACAGTGTCCTCACAGTTAAGGATATTTTACAGCAATTGTGAAAGGCTGGAATTTTGTTTCATGCTGACATTTTGATAGCATCAATGTCACATCACACCTCACAGGGTAGGAGGACTTCAATGAGGTGAACCTAGAGAGCTTTACGAAACATAATTAAGGAAATCTTTTTTCTCTTGATGCTGAGCCAACTCAAAAAGTTGTCAATGTGTCAGACAACTTTTCTTCCTTTTAGAGTCAGTGTACTGGGAAAGAATGAAGACCTAAAGCAGACTTATCCTGTAAGTTTTGCAAATTAATGAATGTCTCCAAGTTTTCACTTCCATCTGTCACAAAACTACATGGTAGGAGAATGGGTGCATGAAATGAATTAATGCATATTAATCACTTCATATAGCTCCTAGTGAGAAAGTATGAACTCAAGGGATGGAACAAGGGCTCAAATAATCAATCTCACCCTTATACATTCTGGTAATACACAGGAATATACTTAATCTTTGAAAAGCCCAAGATTCTCAGTTGTGGAATCTGAAAGATCAAAGCACAATCAAATGCATTGCGATTGGGTCAGGAAAAATGGATAGATGTGAAGCATTAACACAATGAATATCAAACCATAGTACTCATTAAGGATGGTTTTTATTCTGTGATCAGTGTTGGTCATTTTCATTTCTAGGATTTGCCTAATGATGAGATTAATTTACTAGGCTGCTAGTCAACATTTCAGCTGTAGAAAGGAGTTTGTAGTTCCTTTTCTCTGATGAGTTACTAATAAGAAGGAGGATACCACAATGGTTTAATTGGACGACTAGAAGAAAATTAATATTAAAATTATATAATTATCTCATACTCTGGGTTATTGAGCCCATGTATATGTTTGAGGTCTCTAAGGCAATACAAATATGGAAAAACATTAATAAACTGTATATTGTTTATGAGTGTATGACTATGGCATTGATGATTCTTTGATCCCAATTTAACTGAAGAAATAAAAGGAAAATTTTATGTCAAGCACTTCTGTGGTATGTAGTGTTATGAAATGAACTGTAGACAGACATTCAGATTTCTTCTGAATAAAGTATAGTATCCAATACACTTATTTAGACCCACTTGAAAATTATATATTGAGTATTATATTTCTGAGATACTTTTCTATATTTTGAATGTGTAACACTGAACAAAACAAATAAAAGTTTGGCCTTGAAGATTTCCCTGCAAAAATATAATAAAACCTAATGTATTAATGTTGTAAGGTAAATCATTCCAGAAGCCACATCTTTAGAATATTGGAGTTTTTATTTTACAGTTGATAGGCTGCAGGCCGCCAGTTGTTAAAAGGCCTGCAGCATGCAAATACACATAACACAGCTAGGAAACATGCTAAAGAGGAAAGAAATAATAAAAGCAATACCCACAAGCCAATTCAGCTCCAATGGAGAGCTGAATTGGGTCTCCATGATGACTGGAGACAGGACACAGGACACGATCACAGAGACACACGTGGCACGGAGTCCTGCTGGCTAGGCGGGTCCCGGCCTAAATAGGTCGCACAGCGGGCAGATCCTCAGGAAATTCCCAGTCCCAGGCTTTAGACTGACCGATTCAGTAACCTATCTGCCAGGTGCCCACTCCTGCCTCAAGGAGTTGGAGCATGCCCATCACCTGGGAGGCAGATGATAGGGGGGTGGGGCTGGGGGGGAAGGAGCCGTTCCATCCAGCATGAAGACAAGATGCTAGACTTATAATTCACCCTGTGGCCAATATGACACCGGCCAGACCTGGCCTCCTTACTTCATTAGAAAGTAGAGTACTGTGATTTCGAAACGCGTACGAGATCAGCAGATAAGACATGGTACAGCAGAAGGGGTCCAATTTTAGGGAGGTACTAGAAGGAAGGACTTGAAGACAAACTTTTATTTGATGACAAATATAAGGTGAAGGTCTCTGTGACTCTTCAAGAAATATGTTCCAGGCAGAGAGAGATGTAATTGTCAAATCTTCCTGGAAGTGTGAGGTCCAAATTCATTACCATTATTGGAGAGTGTGTTTAGATTGTACTAGTCTGCCCTCCTAGCTTCCTTCATGCCCCTCCCTCCCTTCTTCCTACCCTCCCTTCCTTCTTTTCTTCCGTCCCTCCCTCCTTCCTTCGTTCCTTTTCTTTTCCTTTTGCAGAACAATTTTCTCTCATAGTTTTATTAGCATCAATTAGTTATATAAGAGGTTTTGTTTGCTATGTTCATACCAGTCTCAACAGGCTTTGTGTTTTTGTTTTGTTTTTTTCAATTGTGTAGCTTGAACTCAAAGCTTGGGCAATGTCCCTGCGTTTTGTGCTCAGGATTATCATTTTACCACTTTAGCCACAGATTTATTTCTGGCTTTTTAATGATCAATTGGAGATAAGAATCTCTTGGACTTTCCTGATGGACCTGGCTTCAAACCCTAAACTTTAGATCTCAGCCTCCTGAGTATCTAGGATTAGAGGATTACATGCTTATTAATGTGATTAAAAGAGAAATAGGTGAATGAATTGTTTATTCAAGAATCAGTCAGCTTATAGCCGACTTGACTACGAATCATCTATTCCTGGTACCTTGCCATGAGATATCTACATCATCCTGGACTCTGTGAGAAAGCAGGCCATGGCCACGTAACTGCCTTAGATCTTTGACCAAACACTGAAAAACAAATGAAAGTCTATGACCTAAGAGAAACCTTTTTATTTTATTTTTTGTTGGTCATGGGGATTAAACTCAGGGCCTTCTCACTGTCCCTGAGCTCTTTTGCTCAAGGCTATTGCTCTACCACTTTGAGCCACTTCTTCAACAGGCTTTATTGTTCCATAAAGTATTACGATCAAAGTTACCCCCTTGGTCACTTTCTCTCATCTCTCCTCTTTTCTCCTTAAGCCAACTCAATACCCTTCATTAAGCTATTTTCACATACCTAATATGTGAAATTCACTCAGATGCATATATACTGTGCTTTAGTCAGATTGACAAGTTGCTTAATATCACTTTCCCTATTCCTCTGTCCCTATTATTCAGCCCCTTTCAGTGAGTTTCATTTTGCCATATTTATTCACAAATGGACAATATTTATATTGTTGACCTCTCAAACAGTCCTATAATTTTATTGTATATATTTTATTGTATATGTACATATATACTGTATATATGTATGTATATATACATGTATATATACCGCATATATATACATACTTACTGTATACATATATACATATATATACATACGTATATATATACATGTATGTATATATATATATCCACACACACACTGTGTGTATCTAATCCTCTATGTGTTTAAATAGATGTTAATGTTTTAGGTGACAATCCATATATGAGAGAAAATTTGACTTTCTTTTTCTTTTGAATCTGGCTTACTTTGCTTAGAGCTGGTCTAAAATAAAGCAAAGTTCTATGACCCATGTTAATGCATCTTGTCTGTAAGCTTTGCAGATTATATCAACTCCACATTTTCAGAAAGGGAAATGATCACTGTTTTTAGGGAGGAAAGCAGAAACAAGAAAAAGAAATAGCTGGTGGATGCCAGGGGAGCTGGTTTGAAGGCTATTTCAGATTGGTATTAATGTACTAACAAGAATTATTGAATATAGTCTTGTGTGGCCTTATGATAAAGAAGGAAAAGGTAGATGAGTATTTTATCTTAGAATAAAATAGCTCATGGAAATGCAGAGCAATAGAGAATTGTTATCAGTGCCAAGAGACTCCCTTCTAGGGAAATACCTTATTAAGAAATCCTCCTGGTATTATTACAATTAGCATCCCATTTAATAGATTCCCAAATCCCTACACTTCAGCAAATATTTTAAATGGCCTGCAAAATATAGGAGATCCTATATACGTTTCAATTATATTCTTTAAATGAAGAAGGAAACCAAGTTGAAAAATTATATTTAGTGATAATTTGAAAAGGACAGAAATAACTGGGAAGAGAAACTCTCACTGGGTAGTAGCATTTGGTATCATTTTCATCCATTGTGCTGCTTTTTGTCAAATTTCGCCAAAATGAGTACTAAAAAAAAAAGTACAGAGCAAATTATTTAACAGCTTGTGTCAAGAATTTGAGTACTTAACCTAGGTTTAAATCTTAAAATAAGCAAAACCTTCACCTTTGTTGTAGTCTGAATGGCATTCAGCTTGTGTTTTGCGCCTCCCATTTGAAAACTACAACTTTTAAAATAAAGCCATGATAATACTTGAACAACAACAGCATTCTCACAAGGTCCACCTGACTCCAGTTGTGCTTCTTGCAAAGCAATGAAAAGCCATGTGGGGTTTCTGCAATTTACCTGATTAGCTTTGTTTCACTGCCTCAACCAGATGTCAGTGCAGACTGTTCAAAAAGTGTCAAGGAAAAATGAAGCATAGCCAAGGAGCAGTAGAAATGAAATCTCACCCTTCAAGCATATTTCCCCCTACCTTGATGATTGCCAATTTTCAGTCTACTTTTATTCATTTTCAGCATTTACTCTGACTGGAACTCCAGGTCTGAAAATGTGTCCATTTATCTGTATACCAAGCAGTATTGCAACTTTCCTATAGGCTCATTAAGGTTTGGGGACTGACCAAAGCACAGTGGCTTCAGTCTGATAAAAAAATAAAATAAAATAAAAAGGGAACGAGGAAAACCTCAGGTGCTGAGGATATGGCAGGAAGGTAGAGTGTCAGTACAGCCTAGGAAAAAAAAGTAGGGACTTTTATTAAGTTGTAGCATAGGGAATGCCCATATCATTTTCTGGATAGATGGACAAATGTTCACAAAGCTACAGGAATAAAACTACTAGCAGTATGATCTGGACTTCTCTGCACTACCGACAAGTCTCTTAAGGACTTTTTCATTAAAAGTACAAGCCAACCATCTCTGAAGCTTGCACAGTTAAAGTTAAAGTCAGATACTTTGTGGTAGGGAGAGCAATGTTCTTCCTGGGACTAGTTTTATATCACCTCTGGCTGGAGGATGTTCCAGCTTTTCACAGTGAAATACTAGGGCCAGGAAATAAAATCACAAACCATGTTTATGATATACATTCTTTAACTTGTCATTTTAGAAGTAACACCAGTTATACAGCAAGAATCATTCTTGTTCCTTTAATAACTAATTCAATTCTTTCCTAAATGCATTTCCTAAATAATAAAAAACAATTCCATCCTAAATATTATTAAGGCATAAATACAACCATAATACTCCTGCGTAGTACATATGTTGATTTATCATACTAAAACTCTGCTCAGGGTTTGGTGATGCGGAAAGTGTTATAAATCAGAACTTTGTAGTAAAAACAAAATAAAATGTGAGAACAGAGGAATGAGAGAATTACTTCAAGAAGTTGAGGAAGTTAGATTTAACAGAAATAAAAAGGAAAACAAATAATTTTCTCCCCCATCAAACCTGTTATTTCTAATTTGATCAGAAATTTTTGATGCCATTTCTGTAAAATCAATTACCTTAGAGCCCTTTCAAAAAGCAATAGTCTCATAGAATACTTCAGAATAATAGTCTTTGTGGATTTTTTTTATTGTGAAACTACTGTACAGAGGGGTTACAATTACATGGGGAAGATAGTGAGTACATTTCTTATCAAGCATTGTAGCCTCCTCCTTTGTTTCCCCTTCCCATCCCTATCCATCCTCCCTCCCCCCCCAACCAAACCTCCCCCCCCCAAGTTGTAAAGTTTGTTTTTGACATGACAACTTGTACTCATTGTTGCAACAGGTCCACCTGTATCCTTATTTAAACGACTTGTTTTTACCCTTCCCCTCCACAAATTATACCCACATCAAATAGAGTGAAAGCAGGGGTTATACTGTGGGGGAGGGACATACAAAGCAACAAAGAAATAATCTTGTAATTGCATTAGAAAGGAATGCATGAAAGGAAAAAATACATATCTTAAGGTTCATTTTCCTGACATCACATTATCTGACCTTTTCTGCTTGACTCATACATATACTAGATATTGCAAATAAGGGAAATCATGGGACCTATGTTTCTTTGGGCTTGGCTTACTTTACTTAATATAATTTTTTCCAAGTTTTTCCATTTCCTAACAAATGGGGCAATGTCATTCTTTCTGATGGAGGCATAGAATTCCATTGTG
>NW_012267289.1:3896841-3909489 GCF_000151885.1 Dipodomys ordii | reverse complement strand
TTTAGGGCATGGCATACATCATTCCAGGATCTTCTTGCTTTGATTGTCTCTGCTGAGAAATCTGAGGTGATTCTAATTGGTTTCCGTTTATAGGTGATTAATCTTTTCTCCTTTACAGCTTTAAGGATCGTTTCCTTGGTCTGAATTAATCCTGTGTGGATTATAATGTGAAGGTGGGATGTCCTATTCTGGTCTGGTCTATTTGGAGGTCTAAAAGCTTCTTGTATTTGAATAGGCCTATCTTTATACATGTTTGGAAAGTTCTCTGCTAGGATCCTGTTAAACAAATTTCCTAGACCATTAAATTTTGTTTCTAGGTGCTCCTCTACACCCATTATCCTTAGATTAGGCTTTCTGATGGTGTCTTCCAAGTGTTGGATAGATCTGTCATATTTCTTGGATTTGTCTTGGATGGTTGTATGTTCTTTCTCTATAATGTCTAGGCTGTCTTCAATCCCTGAGATTCGATCTTCTGCATGGTCTAACCTGCTGTCAAGACTTTCTACTTTGTTTTTTATTTCTTTTCCTTCTAGTTGGTCAGCTTTGATGGCTTCAAATTCTTTGTTGAAGCTTTGTTTTAGATCTCATATGAACTTCTTTACTTCCTTAATTTGGTGTTCAGTGTTTATTCTCAAATCTCTTAGTTGATTGGTTATGGTTTCCTTGGCCTCCCATTGGTTTCCATTCAGCATTCCCTTTGTGGTCTCCCTGACTTCCTTCATCTCTTTGTTAATGGATTCCATGAATGCCTTTAGTTATCTTTGTGTATTCTCATCCTGCTCTCTCAATTCCTGTGTTACTCTTTGATTAGCTTCCTCCCGTTCGTGCGATTCTTGTAGTTCTCTTTGAGTGTTCTCAGCCTGCTCATGCCATTCTTGCCTTTCTCTTTGAGTATTCTCAAGCTGGTCACGCAAATCCTGTATCAGTTTTTGAGTAGCTTCCTCACGCTTATGATATTCCTGTATAAACTTTTGGATTGCCTCCTCTCTCTCCCTATCACACTCATACAGAGTCCTTTGTATGTTTTCAATCTTTTCATTTATCATGTTTGCCAGCAGTGTTTGTAGAGCTATTTGGGAACTCTCCTCTGGATTATTCATTATCTGTTCTGTCACCTGGTTATCATGAGTGGGAGTTGAGATACCCGGACTTGCCATTTTTCTTGTGTTTTTCCAGCTTACTCTGCCCATTTAGGACAAAATTAACACCAGTTTTGTGCTAGAACACTATCTTAAGGCAAGCATCAACCAAAGTCTGTATTTGCACAGTCAATAGTCTGCAGATACAATCTAGTTCAACAGATACATCTATTCAACATGAAACAACTGTATGTGAATGGGCTATGAACCGCAAAGAAGAATTTGGTAAGCCAGAAATTGTTAGGTTTAGGAAGAGATGTGGGTAAAAAATACGAATAGAGTGATGTGGGAAGGCACAGGGAGTGTTAACTAAGTCCTAATCTCAAAACAGGAAATAGGTTGGATAGGATGAAAGTAGAGAGAGAGAAAAAAAAGAAGAAAGAGAAAGAGAACAAAAAGAGACCAGAAAAAAATTGAAAGGTATAAATTAAAAATATTATACAAATTCCAAAACAAACTATTCAGAGAAGTACATGAATATAATGAGAGAAGAGGAGGGATATAAAGGAGATGTGAAAAACTTAAAAATAAAAATACTTAAAATATTATATAGTTATAAAGAGGTAGTACTGCTATTAAGGAATTTAAGTCTAAGAGGTTTTGAATTGAGTAATAAATTTGTGGATTAAGTGTGTACACAATGGGGGATAAGGTCTAATAATGGACTACGGGTTTATCTGAGGATGTGCAGAACACCAATTAAGTCACATAATGAACGAAAGAGAAGAACAGGTGAAAAGGATAAGAAAGAAAGAAAAAAGATCAGAAGTTCAGTAGAGCTAAACAAAAGATAAAACAAAACAAAAAAACAACAAAAAAGGAAGAAAAACGCACACACACTTATACCCCTAAAATAAAATTCTAAGAAGAAAAGAAATTACTAGAAAACAATTTTTTTTCCAAAAAGGTAAAAATTAAAGATTAAAAAAAATTTTTAAGAAAATTTTTTTTTTTTATAAAAGTACAACAACAAAAAAAGTTCTTTGATTTTTTTGGAAGGGTTGGGAAAAATCCTGTGTCTCCCTTGTGTCAGTAACCAGCCTCTTGTTGGAGTCTCTGGTCTGCTTGTGTTCCTGTGGCTTGGTTGGTTACTTAAGTCAGTTTCTTTGAACAGGCAGAAAAATGTTCTGCAATCCTCTTCCCAGGTTAGTTCAATGGGAGGAGATGGCTTTTTCCTCGAGTTTCAAGATGCTGTGATGAGGGTAGGTTCTGGATAGAGTTGAGGCCTTTCAGCAAACAGTAGCTTTTCCTGGAGGCTGCTTTGTGAGAAACTCACAGAGCCCAGTCTGGGCCACTCTCAGAGTTTATGTTTACTGAATTTCAATTGATTGTCAAGGCTGCTAAAGGGAGGGGCAGCCTCTGGCTCTGATTACCAGGTGAAGAAAGCCACTCCTGGGGCTGGTGCCTGAGCTGGGTGACTTTTTCCTGGGTGGAGCTGAATCTGGCAGGTCAGTTAGGCTCTCGTGACCTGCTAGATAACTCTAGATTTATTCCAGGGCCTGAGTTGGAGCTAGCATCTCCTCCGAGCTTTGTCGGTATCCAAGATGGAGATCACAGGTGCTGGGGGGGAGGGGTGGCCTTCCCTCCTCTGCTCCCTGAGAAGGAGTGAGCACCTCAGGCTTCTACTCACCCCGAGTCTTGGTTCCTGGGTCGTCTCTGGTCTGCGAACTGCAGGATAAAGATGTCCACTCCTTGTCGGTTCTTGCTGGTGTTGAGTGGAATCTGCTTGCCCGCCGCGTCTGGCTCCTTCGTCCCGGACTCTCTGTGATTCAGGTATGGTGGCTGCAGTCGCCGCCGCCACCGCTGCCGCTGCCATGGCAGCTGCTGGCAAGTGCTCAGGGCTGTCTCCTTGCCTGGATTTTCCCTCTGTGGACTAACTCTCTGTCCTGTGATGGCACACTTGGTGTGATTCTTTGGCTTAGGACTGTTCACTGGAACTCTAAAACTGCTTTCTATGCGAGAGCTTGTTTAGCCTCCAGCTTCTCATCCACCATCTTTCTGGAACTCTTCTTTGCAGATATTTATTGGATTTATCCTCAATTCTGTTATGTCTGTGGTGGGTTCTTAGGCCCCATTCTCTAATGTCTTGCCACATCCACCTGCAAAAGATATACAAAAATCTCAGGGGCTTGTGAGATGTCACTCCTGATAGTATGCACACTTGCAAGTTGACATGTTAACAATGAAAAGTATGAATGACTATATGTCAAGTCTTCAAGCCACTGGAGAGGAGAATGTTTTTGGTTTTGAATGCTCCTGGGCTTGGTGAGGTTTGAACATGGCATGGCCTATCCCTAAGTGTTGGCTTGCTGGCCCAAATTTTGGGGCTCTCAAAGTTATGGTGAAGCTTTTTGTCTTGTGATATCGCTTATGGTTACTTTTCCCTCAGAATTGTTCCCTGATGTAGATTTCTAAAAAATAATAAAAGAAAATAAAAAAAGGCAAGGATTTTTTCCATTGCAAGTAGCAGAGGTTAGTGTGGGTTTATAATTAAGGGCTATAATGAGCTTAGGTTCAATAAAACAAAGAACCTGAGTTGGTAGGGAGAAATGATTTCTCTCTTATAATTAGGAAATTTATTTCCCCCAAAAGAAGGCATGGTTGGTATGAATATTTCTGATTCCTCACTCTTTTCAGCTTCCTTACCTCTCTTACCTTATAAATGAGTAGATTTGCATAAATAAAATATACCTAAAAAAACTCAATAAAAGCAGGGTTTTAAAATATTCAGCTAATTATATGAGAATGTTCATCTTTTTTTTGCTATAAGGCAAATGAATATTTATCAAGTTAAATTCTAAGACACTTATTATCTCTCTTACATTTTGAATATAATTGTATTAGAAGGCAATTGTTCTGGTGGGTCTAGGCAAAGATTAAAAGATTTGTATGCACTTTTTAAAAATGCAAAACAATCGTAGTTGTTTTATCATTAAGAGAGTAGATCAATTTTTCTCTTTCCCAGCTGAAAAATAAGCCCTAAAACAAAATAGCTCTAATGATATTACTTTAAGTGAAGATGGCTGAATAAAAATAGGTTACAATTATTTTCTGAAACCTAAATTTATAGACATTAGGAAAAATATCCAATATATGTAAAGGAGCTATTTAATCTACTACTTTAGGCTCAAACTTAAAAAAAAACTGTCCTTAAATTATTCTAATCTAAACAAATCATGTAATAATAAATACAATTTATGAAATAATATATAGTAAAGGCTGTTTGTATATTAATGAAATTAATTATACCAGGAAAAATGAAGTCATGATTGTACATGTTTACATACATATAATTTCTTCAACTATGGAAGAGTTATTTTTATAATTTTTTCTCTCATAGTACACTCACAATAATCCATGCCAAATATATATTTACATATCCATTTTGTGTCTCCAACTATTTTGAAGTTCTAGAAAATATAGAAATATGTTTTATCATTTCATTCTACAATCATATCAAAAGTGTTTTACGTCTAGTTATTATCCAATGTTGTATTTATTCAGCAGAAGGACAAAAAGACACAGTTGGAAAATGTTAAGTTATGTAAGGAGTGAATTTAATTAAACTACACAACAAATAGTCTGTTAGGAACCTTTTCCTACATATCACATCTGTTATTTTTGTCTTGGATTATTATTCTTTTTTTAAAAATTACAATTACATGGGCAAGATAATGAGTACATTTCTGATCAAGCAACGTAGCCTCCTCCTTTGTTTCTCCTTCCCATCCCTTCCCATCCTCCCCCACCTCCCCACTCAATCCTCCTCCCTGCCCCCCCTCCGCCACCAAAGTTGTAAGGTTTGTTTTCGACATAACGACTTGTACATCTCATTGTTGCAATGGGTCCACCTGTATCGATTATTATTCATAAAAGCTGTGAAACAAAATAAAAAAATTATAACAGATTTAATTATATATAAATATATAATTATTATATTGTTATAGTATATATAACATATTTACATATATATTTAATAGAATTGATTATTGCCATTTTAAGTTACATAAGATGTAATTTATTGTCAAAGCTACTCAACTCCAGGCGTGCTAAATTTATACTATAGTAAGTATTTTTTAAGAAGTAAAATTCTGGCTGATTGAGTTAGACAGTAATTCACAGAATTACAGAAATAATGAAATGCTCAACATTTCCATAAGATTGAATAAATTCCAACAGAGATTAGCCCTGGAGAACTTCATGGCCAAATAGGAATAGAAATGTATTATTGCTTAGAAATCAGTTATGAGTTCTTATAAAAAATATTATATGTACATGTGGCTTGGATTGAACTAGGGGGAAAGGGAAACAATCTTTTGGACTCTGGAGCCTTTTTATGAAATTTCTAATTAATTTTGATAAATCCCTTTTAATATGGCAAAGAGTTACACCTGGGCTTATCAATTTAGGAGTTATACTTGTACTCAGTGGACTAGAGTCTGCCCTAAGCTAGTTATGCATAACACCTGCTAATGTTAATAGATGTTCCACATGAGTGGCCAATTTTGCCATAGAGTCATGTGGAATTAACCAATAATGAAATTTGGCTGGCACTATCTTTCGTTTTGCCATTTAAGGAGTACTTTTTCTTTTGCATTGACCCCTTTGCATAATTAACTATTTTTGATATGCCTCACTATACTTCAGATGTGTCATCATTTTTCTCTAATATTATGTAATCAGGAAGTAAAGAATAATGTTTCTATCTTCTCATTTCAATTATAAATGATGCAGCAGGATAATAATTCACATATGCTGAAATATGTTCAAGGAAACTTGTAAAAGTATAATATATGATTTTTGCTAAACACTTACAAGGCATGAATTAGAATGACTTGCTGTATTGAATGAAAAAAGATAGTGATTGGCCTAATTATGAAACTATTAGAATTTAAAGGTAAATATTCTTATTATTTTTGTATTAAGACAGATATGGAAGATTTCTTCTTTTGAATTAATCTAGTCTCTCATCATTTTTTATTGCTTTCTCCTTCCACACTGATGATCCCTGTTGTAATATCCATTAATTAATTCTTTACATAGAACACTTTTCATTCAGATCCCGTTTCATACTCACTGTGCATTCTTTCCTAACCACAAAATTACTGTTCTCATCAAATTGTTACCTCACTTAAATACAAGGTACCTTAATTGTCTTTGGAAAAGCTTAACATATTCCATGTTTGAGTGCTTTGTTTTCTTATTTAGATAGAAAATCCTTAAATAAAAGTTGAATTCCTATATTTGGACTTTTCCTAGGCTCTTACTCAATCACTTCTACAAGTTCAGCATGTGGAATATTAAACAGTCATTTTATATTGATGTAAAATACAATACTGCAAATATGAAACCCTTGACATGTAGTAGGAATCACTTGCTTTTGTCAGCAATGCCAAAGTCTTTTATCTTAAATGTACCAAATTCCTTTAGCACGGAGAATGCCACTGTCAAAGATCATGGTATATTATCAATGTTCAAGTAAAATTCTAGCTGATGAAAAAGAAGTTTTATGTCATTTCTATGACTTGAATCTTACAGTATCAAATGAAAAGAGGATCCAGCTGGGCATCGTTGGCTCACTTGTAATCCTAGGTACTCAGGAGGCTAAGATCTGAGGATCGAGGTTCATAGCCAGCCTGGAAAGGAAAGTCTGTGAAACTCTTAGCTCCAATAAACCATCAGAAAACTGGAAGTGGTGCTGTAGTTCAAGTGGTAGAGCACTAGGCTTGAACTGACGAGCTGAGGGACAGCGCTCAGGCCCAGAGTTCAAGCCCCTGATGCCCCCTCCCCTCCAAAACAAAGAAAAAAAAAAAGAAAAGAGGATCCAGTGTTACTGTTACTATCTCACCTTTTAGCTTCCAAGTTGGTGTAATTTTATTTCTATTCTCTCTATATATGTGTATATATCTATATCTATAACTATATCTATATCTCCCCAACACGGAAAGTTGAAAGAGAAATAAAGCATACTTCTTTCCCTTAGGACATTCAACTTTTTGGAGTGACAGAAAAATCAGTAGCGAAGAAACTATTACAATTAACTGCAGCACAAAGGAAAGTGAGGAATTGTACTGGGTCTACAAATAGTTCAGGGAAATAATGTGCTGAGACAGAAATGAAGATTTTTTTTAACAAAGCATAAAAAATAAAAGGAATATTAAATTTTTGATGTCAATGAAGGATCTGACTAGGCAGATGCTATATATCCTCTGAAGAGAGGATCATAACAAAGGGATATTAAATTGGAGAGTCATCAGAGTATTTCCGGTAGTTAATCTACTTGAGCATACTCACTACCAGAGTGAATATAATTGAAGAAGATTAGAAAGTCAAGCACTGATATTTCCAGAACAATCACTTTTAACAAGAAAAACAAGATTTTTAAAAAGGAAACCTCAGCTAAATAAACCAACAGAAAAGAAATATTTAGAAATTAATACAAAATGTATGTTAGTCAGTAGATATATATCTGGCTTCCTGTACTCCATACACTTTTTTTTTTTTTCTGTTTTAGTTCATGTCCTTCCTGCTACCACAGATAAAATCTTTATCTCAAATGTCTTTTCCAACTTCTGGTTCTGTTTGACCCATCACCTTTGCAGAAATTCTTGTAAAGGACTCCCATAACAGTTGGAGCTGAACTTATTTGCAGTAACAGAAGATAGCTAGTGATACTTCGTTGCTCAATAATAACGTATACAAAGTATTTTTAGGCACCATACATTCTGACAAGCAAGTGTGGGTTTCCAGTTAAATATTAACCAATGGGATGGGAGAAGAACTTTATGGAACTTTCTTAAAGTGTGTATCAATAGCAAAGACAAGACTTGTCCTACATTATTTTTTTGTTCCTCTCGCTCTCTGAAGTGCAGTTACTAGAGCCTGATTTGTTGCTATACTAAGTGCTGCTAGATGGAAGCATAGATCTGGGAACTGAAGTCATAGAAGCAGAGAGGAAAGAGCAAAGAAATTTCCTAGACCCAATAAAGAAGTCAAGCAGACATAGACACGTAAATTGTACTAATATGTGGAATGAGCTTCTGTCTGGTTTAAGTCACTATCTACCGAAAGTCCATTTGATATAGTGCCTGTATCACAAATTATTATTATTATTATTATTATTATCGGTTGTGGGGCTTGAACGCTGGGCTTGGGTACTTTCCCTGTGCTCCTCAGCTCCAGGCAAGCGCTCTACTGCTTGAGCCACAGCACCATTCCCTGTTTTCTAGTGGTTTATTGGAGATAAGAGTCTCACAGACTTTCCTGCCCGGGCTGGCTTTGAACCGTGATTCTCAGATCTCAGCCTCCTCAGTAGCTAGGATTACAGGTGTGAGCCACCGGCCCTCAGCCATAAATTATGTTTATTATTACTTCTTGTGTTTGAATTATATCACCTATAATTCAGTTATGGGAAAAATCTTCCCTATCCCTCCATTCTTCATGTGAACTAACATAGGTGCTATTTCTAATGCCTTGGTTATTTCTGGCTAAGATTATTGCAAACCATGTTGTTTCCACTTTAGTTTTGTTCTTTCTTGTTTGAATATCTCCATTTAGCAACTATAGTCACCAGTTATTGCCACTCCACTGCTTAAATTCATTTAAAGATAATATACAAATTTAAGCGTCTTCTTGATCTGCTTCTTTGTCTACTTTACTTATGCAGAAAATATCTATGTGCCTTAAGTCTCTGTTGAATAATCTCATACCTCTCTATAGCCTCCATTCTATTTTAGGATCCTTTTGAGAAAAGTTTGCCTTTTATTTATAGTTGTTAGTGTCCAATATTTCCCAGCATTTATGTATTCATTAATTTATTTTTGAAAAATATTTGTTGAAAGGGCATTTGAAAATTTTCTAATTTTTTAATTTGCAAAATTAAGGAGAATTGATTATTATCCAACTTCATTGTACAAAACAACACAGTCACTTTTAAATTATAAGTATATATATTGCACATGAAATATTAAGTTATCAGTTATCTGCTTTTGAATATGTGTATATATATCAGTTATTTTTTTCCGGCATAAAATGATTATTTCTTCCCCAGATTTAAGGAACACATTTCCATGTGATTCAACTTAAATATTGGTTCTCTTTTGGTTTTACTTTTGGTCAATACTAGGGTTTGAACTCATGGCCTAAGGGCTGTCCATACTCATGGATAGTGTTCTATCAGATGAAGTACACCTTCACTTTTTCTTAGTTACTTGGAGATAAGAATCTCATGGGCAAATTAAATCCAACAAGAAAGCTTCAAAGAAACAACTGCCCAATAAATAAGTGGGCTAAAGACTTAAATAGAAATTTCTCTGAAGAGGAAAGGCCAATAGATTCATGTTCAACTTCTCTAGCCATAAAAGAAATGCAAATCAAAACAACATTGAGATACCACCTCACCCCAATTAGAATGGCTATAATCAAGAACTCTAATAACAACAGATGCTGGAAGGGATGTGGACAGAAAGGAACCTTACTACATTGTTGGTGGGAGTGTAAACTTGTTCAACCACTTTGGAAAGCAGTATGGAGGTTCATCAAAAGTCTCCGCATAGAGCTCCCTTATGACCCAGCAATCCCACTTTTGGGCATTTACCCAAATGATCACAAACAAGACTACACTAAAGCTACCAGCACAAGTATATTTATTGCAGCATTATTGACCATAGCTAAGATAAGGAACCAACCCAGATGTCCCTCAGTAGATGAATGGGTCAAGAAAATGTGGTATATATACACAATGGAATTCTATGCCTCCATCAGAAAGAATGACATTGCTCCATTTGTTAGGAAATGGAAAGATTTGGAAAAAATTATATTAAGTGAAGTAAGCCAGGCCCAAAGAAACATAGGTCCCATGGTTTCCCTTATTTGCAATAACTAGTATGTGTCTGAGTCAAGCAGAAAAGGTCAGATAAGTTGATGCTAGGGAAATGAACCCCAAGATAAGTATTCAAATGTTTTTTCTTTCATGAGATTGTTTCTAACATATTTATAAGATGATGTCTTTGTTGCTTTGTATGTCCCTCCCCCACGATATAACCCCCTACTTTCACTGTATTTGATGTTGGTATAATTTGTGGAGGAGAAGGGAAAAAACAAATCGTTTAAATAGGGATACAGGTGGAGCCATTGCAACAATGAGATGTACAAGTCATTATATCGAAAACGAACTTTACAACTTAGATGGGAGGGGAGGGGGAGGTCGGGGAAGGATTGGCTAGGGGAGAGTGGATGGGAAGGAACTGGAAGGGGAAACAAAGGAGGAGGCAACAATGCTTGATAAGAAATGTACTCATCATCTTGCCCATGTAATTGTAATCCCTCTGTACAGCATTTTCACAATTAAAAAAAGAAAGGATCTCATGGGCATTCTTGCCCTGGCTTGCTTCACAACTGAACATTACATCAGATCTCAGCTTCTGAGTAGCTAGCATTAGAGACATAAGCCACCAGTGCCAGTGTTTGATCTTGAATATTGTTTTAGCATCCAAAAATATCCAGGGTTATATACTTTAAAAACTTGATGATGCACAAAGTTTTCTTCTGTGATAAGAAACCTCTTACATTCCCTCACTTACACTGGTCCAACCTCAAATTTTAGAACTTGAAGGCATCTGGTGTCAGGACCCCTTCAAAATCTTTAATTTTTCTTCAGTGTGGGGAGATGTGACTACTTCTAACAGTAAAAAATGCTGGATTTGGTTTACTTTATAGTCTTTCCAATTAGTTTCTGTGTGACTTTTTTGTTGTAGGATACTTCAATCCTATCTAAAATTGTGGTAGAGAGAACAGATACTTGTTACAACTATCAGTGCACTTGAGTACAATTACCTCATTATTTGACTCTGAGAAACTTAGTTTAATAATATATAATATGCTTCTAAATGATCACCATTTTATCCAAGTTTGATAGAATATAAAATTAAAGGAACATTCTATAGAAACATGAGAGCAAAGCTGCAACAATCTTAATTTCAATGACAATATTTCTTCAATATTTCCAAACCCTTTAAGCCTACAATATTGTATTAAGTCACTGTAACTCTTTTAGGCTTATACTCAGATAGATGTATCTGAGCATGTTTTTATTCCTTTTATGTTAAAGACATAAATATTTAAAAGGTATTTTTTATGTACCTCAGGCTTGTTTCAAACTATGAATCTTCTTGAGTCACCCTTTGGAGTGCTGGAACCAAAGGTGTGTGCCATCTTACCCAGGTCTTTCTATTTTTTTTTTTTTGATAATTACAGCTTTTCCTTCTCTTTTGTATAAGTAAAGCAGTGTTATATCTCTATCACCTGAATAATTCCAGTTGCTTATAGCAGTTCAATAGCTCTATATAACTAGCAAATTATATCAAAATCAATTTCATAATATCTTAGAAAAATGAAGTGATGCATAAAGGATTTATATAATTATATATTTTCTTTCAATACTTTAAGAACATTAAAATGCAGTTAATAAATTATAAATCAGAACTTCAAGAAGGTATCTACATCCTTGCTTGAATTATGTTAACTCTTCTTTAAAATATAGTTATTGACAGTGAATAAATATAATGGCCTAATTATTAAGAACATTTAACCTACTAAAGTAGCTCAGAAATTTACATAATAAGATTCTACAGCCCTAAGTTACTTTGGCAACAAATATTATTGTTCCTGATATAGACTTGTCTAACTTACAGAAACATGTAGGAATGTACAATATTGTAAATCATCTTCCAAAACAGAGAAAAGAATTGGAAACAGCTATAAAAGTAAATAACCTAATCAATATTAGAAAGTGCTCATAGTAATGATTGTTAAAAAGGTTTTATGTTGTTGGAGCTAGCAATAATAGTAGCAGAACATGAAATAAGAACAAGCAGTTTTGAAAAAGAACTAAGTGGCAGATATTATAGTCAAAAACAATGTTGTAATTTTAATTAAAATCCCAATAATTTAATTAAAGTTAAAAAAAATAATGAACTAAGCATGGCTCTAGTGGCTGAGGCCTGTAATGCTAGCTACTCAGGAGACTAAGATCTGAGGATCACAGTTCAAAGCAATCCTGGGCTGGAAAGTCCATGAGACTCTTTTCTCCAACAAACTACCCAGAAAAGCCAGAAGTGACCCTGTGGCTTAAGTGGTAGAGTACTATACCTTGATCAAAAGAAGCTCATGGGTAATGTTCAAGCTCCAGGAGCAGCCAACCCCCCCAAAAAAAAAACAAAAACAAAACAAAAAAACTAAACAAATTTTGGGTGGGGATGCAAGGGAAAAACCACGAGAGTGAGGGAAGAGATGACAGTGTCCCAAAAGAAATGCACTTAGTTGGGGCTGGGAAGGTGGCTCAGTGGTAGAGTGCTTGCCTTGCATGCATGAGGCCCTGGGTTCGACTCTTCAGCACCACATAAGCAAAAAGAAAAAAACCGGAAGTGGCGCTGTGGCTCAAGTGGTAGAGCGCTAGCCTTGAGCTGAAGAGCTGAGGGACAGCTCCCAGGCCCAGAGTTCAGGCCCCATG
>NW_012267289.1:3881557-3895481 GCF_000151885.1 Dipodomys ordii | reverse complement strand
GTGGTGCTGTGGCTCAAGTGGTAGAGTGCTAGCCTTGAGCTGAAGAGCTGAGGGACAGTGCCCAGGCCCAGAGTTCAGGCCCCACGACCGGACCCCCCCCCAAAAAAAAGAAGAAACCATTGGTAGAAGAATAAATTGGTGTAGCTACTATGGAAATCAATATGGAAGTGCCTCAAAATGCTAAAAATTGCATCTATAATTAATATATATAACAATAATATATGATAAAATAATATGATCTCACTACATCAGTCTACGACATATATCTGAGGAATGTAAGTCAGTATGACAAGGAGACAGCTGACTTCCATGTTTATAGCAGCACTAATGGCTGGGTGCATGCCCTGTAGTGTCAGCCCCACAGGGAAAGAGAAGTTTTGCAACCAAGGCTGACCCTAGCAAAAAGCAAGAACCTATTTGAAAATAACCAATGCAAAAAGGGCTGAAGGTGTGACTCAAGTGACAGAGTATCTGCCTAGCAAATTTTTTGTGAGGCTCTAAGTTCAATCCCCAGCAACCCCCAAAAGGGGAGAAGGAGGACAAGAAAATATAGTAGAGAGATGAATTTAATCAACGTAAAATATATGAGTATATGGAAATATTCCATTGAAATACCTTTGTACAATTAATTTAAAAATGAAAAATGAAAAAATTTTTTCTGGGAGGTAGGATTAAAGACTATGATTATTCTTTTGTGGTTTCTCATTTTAGTGCTTTATAATGTTGCGGCATTATAATAAAAACAAAAAATAGGCATTTATTCATTTAAAAAGCTTGTGAACTAGCTGATATTTACAACTCTAAATATTCCAAATAGAGATCTGGGTTTCTGTCTTGTGAAAACCTGGAAGATTAGGTATAGTGATTAAAGTCCAAATGGCCTCAATTCTTTACCCCTCCCAATGTCTACACATTTTGTAAAGTAACTACAATTCTTCCTATGAGTTGGTATTTGTTTTTCCCCTCTTGATCTCTTCTGACCTTCCTTGGTCAATAGAAGCTGACAGAAATGACTATGTGCCAGCTCTGGATTTGAACCCATGAGGACTTGTTACACTTTCTCTTTTCTGGGACCCTCCCAAGATATCATATGAATAAGTCTGAACTATCCTGCTGGGGAGTGAGAGGCCATGGCAAACAAGACATGGAGTAAACATTGTTCATGTTAAGGAGCCGAGCCAAGCCAGCAAAGCCAACTAGAAGCTAATCTATCTGTTGACTACAAGTGCATTAGAACCATCTACCAGATCCACAGACTCCTAATAATAGTTTATGGATTTAGTTATTGGTACTGGGGCTTAACCTGAGGGCCTAAATGTTGTCCCTGAGTTTTTTGCTCAAGGCTGGAGCTCTACCACTTGAGCCACAGTTCCACTTCTGCTTTTGGCTGGTAAATTGGAGATTAGAGTCTCACCACAAACTTTCCTGCCCAGGCTGGTTTCAATCCATGATCCTTAGATCTCAGCCTCCTGAGTAGCTAGGATGACAGGTGTGAACCACAAATGCCTGGCATAAATGCTTCTTGTTTTAAACTACAGAGTTTCAGGGTTGTTTGTTATCTATTAATAGCTAGCTGATATACCTGAATGGTCCTTGACATGATGTGTGGATTTTGCCACACCCAATGTTCCTGCCACTGTTCTTTCTGTCCCAGTAGCTGAGTTATCATTATCATTTGTATTTTGTTGGCTGGGGGGCTTGAACTCAGGGCCTGGGTGCTGTCCCTGAGCTTTTCAGCTCCAGGTGAGAGCTCTACCACTTGAGCCACAGCTCCACTTCCAGTTTTCTGGTGGTTAAATGGAGATAAGTCTCACAGACTGGTTAAGAGTGCTATGATACCTATCACTATGAAGACTTGGATGCCAACAGATACTGAGGGAACTATATGAAGACTCAGAAAATTGGGAATGTGTGTGTGTGGTGGGGGAGGGGGAAGTCTTCTAACAGTAATCCTTATTGAAGTACTTACCACTCCCCCTCTTATCCCAATATTTATATATCTAGGAAAAAAAGATGGGTTATGAAAGATTGATTCTCACCTTAAATCCCCAGGTCAGATTTACCCTCACCTTATTTTCCCAGGCCAAGCAAGACACCAGGTGCGCACCAACATGCTTGCCCACAAGCAGGTCACTCCAACCTAGGCCTGGCTGAAACCTAGGCCCCTTCACCCTAGGCAGGACATTCCATTCTGGACCTAGCTGAAAGTACCCTCCTCTAGCCCCTGAGTAACTACAGCCTTGTTTTCACCCTTTTGTCTCCTTGTTAAGACCCATATAAGCGGGACCCCAAATCCACCTCCTCGCACAACTTCCATTCCTGTGGGAAGGTTATGCCGCTCACTGTGCCTCAATGAACAGTCCTATCCTGTTGAAGATTAAGTCTGGCCTTTTTCCTTTTTCCTCCAGTTTCCTAACACCTATACTCACCCAACCCCTAGAGATACTTCAGTTCGAGCTGCTTTAACCCCTCAGCCTTAGTTGTTTTTTTTTTTTTTCTCTTTAAAGCAGGGGAGAAAGAACACACAGCTGTGAGAAGTCATTAAGAATTGAGTCAGGTTTAGTAGAATAGCCTAGTGGTTTACTATATACATCCCAGAGCTCTATTGCCAGGATTTAAATCCCAGATTTTGACAATCACTAGCTAAACCTATATGTCATCCCTACTGTTGCTCTGGCAAATGTTCAACAAATCTACATTAAATTCTGTCCCACTTTAAAAATTGTTTTCTTTTTCTTACGAAAAGGGTGATGTCATTCTTTCTGTTAGAAGCATAAAATTCCAGTGTGTGTGTGATATTTTCTTGATCCATTCACCTATTGTGAGGGTTTAGTTCCATATCTTAGCTATGGTAAATAATGCTACAATGAACCTAGTTGTGTTTTGGGTCTTCCTCTGTCCCACGAAAGATGGACGGGGATGGACGGGGTCCGAGGAAAGGTACGTGCGGCTGTTTGCCGGTGCCCCAGCCTCCCTTAGCCCGGGAGACAATTAGACTGAGTGGGGAGTCAAGTCAAGCAGGAAAACTCATTTATTAACACACAGCAAGCACTTTTTAAAGCAGAAAAGACAGGGTGGCATGGGAGGGGAGAAGGAACCAATCACTGTAAAGATCACACCCTATCATGCACCTAAGCTTCCACGGGCTGGTTAAGCACTGAAGGTAAAGCAAATCGGGCTCTGCAAACTCAACTCCCTCTCAGCACCATCTTTGCTGCCCATGTGCTCCACAGTTGTGCATGTAGCTTTAGTCTGGCATTGCTGTGATCATTTGGATAAACGCCCAGAAATGGGATTGCTGGATCATAGGGTAGTTTTATGTTTAGTCTTTTGAGGAACCTCCATACTACTTTAAATGAAGTAAGCCAAGCTCAAAGAAACATAGGCTCTATGGTTCCTTCAGTTGCAATAATTAGTATTTGCCTAGGATAATCCTGGCAGAGGATCATAATAGCTCATACCTATGTATATATGACCATGCAAAATGATGCTAATTGAAATGACCTCCAAGACATGGAAACAACAGGTCTTTTTTTTTTTTTTTTTAGTTGTTGACCTTGTTGTCGCCAATGTACTGTATCTAGTTCTTTATTCTTATTTTATTTCATTTTTCTTTTTCCATTGGCTTATTCCTGGAAATTACTGTCTTTGATTCTGGTACCCTGTGTCTTGTATATACATTTATCTGATTTGGGGAAGGGAGAGAGAATAACAAATTATTGAAACAAGGACAAAGGATGACCCATTACAACAATGATATTCACAAGACACTATGTTGGAAATGAACTTTACAACATTGGGGGAGGAGTGTCAAAGGGAAGGGATAATAGAAAAACAAAGAAGGAGTAACAATGATCGACAAGAAATATACTCATTACTCATGTAACTGTAACCTCTCTGTACAGCATCTTTACAATAAAAATAGAAAATATTTTTTTTAAAAAAGAAAAAAGAAACTAATATTCTTAGTGACTATGTCAATCAGAATAAAATAAGGAGATTCATGTTTTGAAAATGTTAAAGAAGGATTAGGAGTCATTGTTTTAATCCAAAATGTCTCCCATATAGCATCTTATCTTGAACCCTTGGTTCTCAACTGGTGACATTATTCAAGGAGGTAAAAGAAACTTTAGAAAGTGAGACTGAGTTGGAGGAAGTCTGTTACTGAGAGAGGGTCTTTCCAGGCACATTGCTTTCTGGACACTTCCTGTGTAACTGTCTTTCTTGTCTACAATGAGGTGAAGAAGTTCCTGTATCATGCTTGCCTGCCACCATGATCTTGAGATACTAGAGATATAATCAACAAAGAAGCAGGCCTGTTACATATTTATTAGAACTTGCATACAGAGACAAAGGTGAAGAGAAATGATATTTAGAGAGGTAATTCCAGAAAATTTGAAAGGCTCAAAGTATTTACATGTAAGTAGCAGAAATTTTAAATAAGAATTAAGCGAGTTTTGTTTTTTGTTTTTCATTTTACTGCTTGTGCTTCTTTTCTTTTTTCTTTTTTTTTCCAATTTGGCAAATTCCCTTTGCCACTGTTTTTTTATTTCTATGCCCTTTGTCTTGCATGTAAGTTTATCTGGTTTGGGGAGGGGGAGAGGAAGCACAGAAACTGCGAGACAAAGGGTGAACTAATTCAGCAGTCATGTTCACTAAACACTATGTTGGAAATGAACTATATGATTTTGGTGGGAGGGAGGTTGTGAAGAGAAAAACTGGGAGAAAATGAGGGAGGGGGTGACACTGTTCAAAAAGAATGCACTTACTACTTGACATGTAACTGTAACACTTCAGTACATCACCTTTACAACAATACTTAAAAACTACAATAAAATAAATATAAAAAAACAAGAATTTAAGAAAAGAATCAACTTACAATCCAACAAAATAAACACCAGGAAATGACTCCTCAAAAGGGGGAGAGGGGTGAGATCAAAGGGATGGAGATAGATGAAGAAAGAAAGGGAGAAGAATGCAGTCATAGAATTCAATGCGTATCCTACAAATTAAGGAAATTGAGGAGTTGGGAGGGATGAGAGGATGATGAAAGGTATGACATTGATCAAGACATATTGTATTCATAAACTGCTTTGTTGAATGGCAATTCCTTTGTGCAACTCCTTGAACATAATGAAAAGAGAGAGAGAATCCACCCCTGCCTAGATACATTAAAAACATCTTAGAAAACAAGAGTGAAGCACTTTTATTACATGGTTGGGATCAAATCCATGGCCTCCCTCACACATGCTCAACCACCAAAATAAACCTCCAGCCTTAAGTCTTTTAAGATAACTCTTGTCTCTTAAATGACATATGAAAAGAAATAGATTTATACAAAGCAATTGAGAGCTTAACTCAAAACAGACATCAACAAGAACAAATTTAAAAAATCAAATATTATCTTGTGAAAAAGAAAAATAGTTGTCAATGTAAAATAGGAAATTATATCAATCATCTAAGAATGAAAGTGAAATAAAACAATTTCAAAAATAATACAAGATGATAGAATTTGAATATTAGGAGTCCTGAATATAGGTAAATTGGTTTCATTATTAGATTTTTTTCTGTAATTGATTATGAAATATTTAAAGCTAAAAATTATCAACCTATTCACGTTCCCAAGAGCTCAATAAATTCTGAATGAATTCATGGAAGAAAAAGCAAACTTAAAAAGTAATGGATGGATGGGAAGGGGAAACAAAGGGAGGGGGCTACAATGCTTGATAAGAAATGCACTCATTATCTTGCCCATGTAATTGTAACCCCTCTGTATGGTATTTTCACAATCAAAAAAAGAAAGAAAAGTAATGGATGGAGAATATGATAAAGCCATATGCTTTGCAAAAGATTTATTTTAAAAACAGTTTATCATCTCTTTTTAGTCTTTTTTTCTTGATATCAAAACTGTCCACAATTCTAATTTCTAACAAATATTTTAAATTTATTCACCAAATATTTCCCCTGACTATATTTCCAGTTTCATAATCTTGCTTACTCCAACATCTCTGTTTTATAAGACATACCTTTAAAAACATACTAAAAGACAAAGAAAAACTTTCAGTAAAGATATACACAGTAAATATCTGATGAAATATTCATTTCTACTTGGATGGATAAAATTTCAAGCGAAAATTTTTACATGGTTGTTCTCACAAATTCAAATTGAAGTAAAAACAAAACAAAACACAATAACCTTGATCATTGACAGGTACAGTGTCAGTATACTGTTTCCTGTTAGTCCCCAGAGGCCATGTCTATTCCCCTAAAGTAAAAAGATGAACTGTCAAGATTTCATAACTGTGGAGAATGAGCAGGTCCTCTGAATGGATGAAGCAGGTTGACTGTGAAATGCAATTTCTTTGTTTATTATCTACTTTTATTATTAGAGAAAGCAGCTTTAATATTTCTCTTAAGACACCTGGCCTTGTTTATCCACATTTTGTCTCTCCTTGTTTGAAGAAATATTCCTCTTCTGCTTAAATGGAAGAAGGGTTATCACAAATAGCAAACACCACTGTATTAGGGAGGGGAAAGGTAGTTACAGGAACTCAAGAGAGGTGCCTTCCCATCAGAGAAGCATACTTAATGCCAATACTTTGAGGAAAGTATAGGCTTAGGTCTGTCAGTTATGTAAAGTGATGTTTTCTCATTTGTAGTTTGTAATAGTTTTGTTTTAGTAAGTCACCTCAGAGAATAGTGGACAACATGAAATGTATCCTGTGTTGGCCTGTGTGGCAACATTTTAATCTGCTTGACTGTCTATTCTTGATACCTTGGCCCTGACAAGTGTTGATGAGGATGTTGTGTGTTTTCTTTGCTGTAGTCAGAGCAGTGGTTTTCCCACAATTCCAGCATCAAAATCTGTCAAGTTTGTGACTGTATTATCTTTACCAAAAATTGAAAGCTTAAAAGCATAGATACAAAGTCATCAATTAATTGACCTTAAAAAGATATTATCCTGGGTTATCAAGTTCATATATGTTATCAGGATCCTTAATTGTATGTGCGTATGTGTGTGTGTGTGTGTGTGTGTGTGTGTGTGAGAGAGAGAGAGAGAGAGAGAGAGAGCACTAATAATAGAGTGATGAGCTGGGCGAACTGCTCAGCTAGCAGTGCTGTCATTGATGAAGAAAGGGGTTAGGAATGCAGGCATCCTCTAAAAGCTAGAAACCATGTACAATAGATTCTTTTCTAGAACTTCAAAAACAGCCCTGTTGGCATGCTAGCTCTTTGATTTGTACTGCTGAAATCCAGACATCCAGAAGTATCATATAATTGATTTGTGGTTATTTTTGGCTACCATATTTGTGGTAATTTATCACAGCAGAAGAGGAAATAAATATATTCACTGACATAATTTTAATCTTTCAAACTAATCCTATTGGTGACATGTGATATGACTTATGAATACGTATAAAACAGAATACAGCAAAAGCATGACACCCATGTTTATTTCAGTACTATTCACAATAGCCAAGATAAGGAAGCAGCCTAGATGGCGTACAACAGGTGAAGGGATCAATTTTAATGGTCATTTTTGACATAGCATCTTGTTTCTCATCATAGTGCATGCCTGAGCCACAATCTGCATACTTTAAGTTTCTTTTAGTTCCTGAGATCGCAGATGTGGGAAGTATAGGATTTAGTAAGTCACCTCAGAGAATAGTGGAATACATGAAGTGTACCCTCTGTTGGCCTGTGTGGAAACATTTTAATCTGCTTGACTGTCTATTGTCTTGATTCCTTGGCCCTGACGAGTGCTGCTGAGGATGTTATGTGTTTTCTTTGTTGTAGTTAAAGTAATGGTTCAGCGTGTTCAGATTCCCTACATAGAGATGAATCTTCAGGACTTTCCTTCTCCACTGGCCTAGAACTATTGTCCTCTCAATCTCTGCTTTTCAAGGGGCTAGAATTACAGGGATAAGCCACTGGTGCCCTGTTATAAATATGATGCAGCATGATATTTTTAAATGGAAATAATTTTTTGAAATTTGTATCCCTATTACAGTGTACATGTGTATGCACATAATTCACATATATGACAGGAAATAGTATAAATGAGCAGTTGAAAAAACAAGAACTGCACAATGCCTTCAGGAAACAGAAGAGTCAGAATACACATGGCTTGCACTTCATTTTGTGGGACCATGACATTTTTTTTAAAGAAAATAAGACCAAATAATAAAAATTGAGCATTAAGGGCTGGGAAGGTGGCTCAGTGGTAGAGCACTTGCCTTGCATGCTCAAGGCCCTGGGTTCGATTCCTCAGCACCACATAAGAAAAAAACCGGAAGTGGCGCTGTGGCTCAGGTGGTATAGTGCTAGCCTTGAGCTGAAGAGCTGAGGAACAACGCCCAGGCCCATAGTTCAGGCCCCACGACCGGACCCCCCCCCCAAAAAAAATTGAGCATTAAAATATAAAGTTTTACTGGTCCACAGGCTTGAGATCAAATCTTTTCTACTGCAATACTGCACTTCGGTGTTTTCTTTTATTGTGAAAATACTGTACAAAGGGGTTACAATTACATGGGCAAGATAATGAGTACATTTCTTATCAGTCATTGTAGCCTCCTCCTTCGTTTCCCCTTCCCATCCCTTCCCATCCTCCCCCCACTCCCCTACCCAATTCTCCTCCCTCCCTCCACCAAAGTTGTAAAGTTAGTTTTCGACATAACGACTTGTACATCTCATTGTTGCAATGGGTCCACCTGTATCCCTATATAAACAATTTGTTTTTTCCCTTCCCCTCCACAAATTATACCCACATCAAATACAGGGACATTGCCCCATTTGTTAGGAAATGGAAAGGCTTGGAAAAAATTATATTAAGTTAAGTAAGCCAGGCCCAAAGAAACATAGGTCCCATGGTTTCCCTTAGTTGCAGTAACTAGTATATGTCTGAATCAAGCAGAAAAGGTCAGATAAGTTGATGTTAGGGTAATGAACTCTAAGGTATGTATTCAAATGTTTTTTTTCTTTCATGTGATTGTTTCTAACACATTTATAAAATGTGTTGCTTTTATGTCCCTCCCCCATGGTATAACCCCTGCTTTCACTGATGGTGTATTGAAAACAAGGTTCATAATATTAACAACAATAGACCATTAATGAAAGGAGGGACATTGGAGTTAGAGATATATGGTCTAATGGCCATGACTCTTATTGAATAGACAAGTATGTAAGCCTACTTTACCAATTCATCTCTGATTTTCTATTAAGAAATATGCATAACACTATATGTAGCATCAGTAAATGAGTCTTAAAATAAATTCTGAAAATTTATTTAAATTTTGAGGGATCATGAGTTTTGGTTTGATGGCACTCATTAGACAAATTTTGGAAAAATAGGCTACAATATACCATGGTTGAAAGAATACATCAGAACTAAATATCCACATGTGTAGAGAAGTGTCCATCCAAAATACAAATTTTCTCCTTTGCTCCAGTACATAAGACTACATCATTATGAGTCCTATAAAAATTCTATTTTCAGAAAAATGTCATTCCTGTCATAAATTAAGGCCAACATAATTCCTCCATTGATTCTTCTACCTTGCATCAATGTACATGGAAATATATTGAAAAAGTCTTAATATTTAAAAAGTAAGTAAATTTAAAAGTAATATAAAACATAAATAGCTTCTATTGTATGTGGATATGAATGCAAGGTTGTTATTTAAAAGACTAATCCTAAAGCTCTTAGATGATTTTGATTAGGATAATTGACCCCAAGAAAAGAGTAAGTCTGTATTTCTTTTACCTGCTTACCACAGTTGGGGATTTAATTCTGATATCCCAAATAGAAAATTATACTGATTATTCCTTGATTATTCATATTTTTGTGAATAGTAGCCTATTAAGGAACACAATAGTTCAATTCAGGGGCACAAGGGGTCCTGGCAAGTGAAGTTTGCTGGTCCAATTAGAAGTCTCCCATCTTTTCAAGGGGGCTTCTAAGGGATTTTGTGCATTAGAAACCCATGAGTATCTATTTCCTACATGAAATGCTTCAAACAGCTGCTGCCTTTCTAGCCTTAACTTTCCTTTTCCATGTTCTTTCATTTTTTCTGATTACATTAGGGAAAATGTTTGGTGAGAAGCCAGTGGTCTTTTAAACACCTGCTACTCTCCCTTTGAACAAGGGGAGTGTTTGCCAGGCCTGGCCATCTGCAGCCAACAGAGGGCTAGAGTGGCACCAGGGGGCAGGATGCAGTGGGTACTCAAATCCGCATATCCTGAATCTTTGAATCAAGAGGGTTTCCTTCATTGAACACTTAAGTGGGGTCTCCTAGCAGCTAAGGAAGCCCTGGAGATGAGTAATTAAAAGAGTCCATTATGCCCTAAACACAGCGAGACTGTAGCTACTCCCAATTCCCATCAAATTGAACCAGCTCCTTGTGCCCACAGCAAAGTCTGTGCTCGTTCACCAGGAAGTTCATGACCACGCGTCCACTGTGGGAAGACCAGTGTGAAGGGTGGTAGTAATGTAGTGAAACTTCAGTGGAAAGCAGCTTTGATCTTGTTGAAAATGATGTGCTATTTCAGCTAGCACCTGGTTTTTCCTAACATCCATACTTTATCATGCCTGGTTTTAGATCTAATGAAATCTTCTAGAAAAGGACACTCAACATATGTTTTCAGTGTATAAAAATTCTCAGACTACAAACGATATTCTTAAAGCCTCAAGACTCTGATGTGTGTAAGAAATAATTTCTTCTTTCTAATTTTCCCAGGAGTGAAATAGTATTAACTAAAGACTTAAATATTTAACTGAAGCCCATTATTTTGTTTTCCATATCACTTACATTACTGAGTTTTGGAAATTCAGTAAAAATAGTTATTGCTTATGCATTATATGGCAGGAACCATGTTACAGTCTGGAGATAGATATAGTGGAGAATAAAATAGAAATGTTTCATGCTTTTATAAAACTTAAAGTTTAAGGGTAAATGACAAACCAGTGATATCACAAGGGAAGGAGTTTCTATGGAAATGAAATATAAAGGAGTATGAATAACAGGGTTTTATAAATCAGTAAATTTTAACAGGGTTTTATAAATCAGTAAATTTTAAAATTAAAAACAGAGATACTTACAAAATTTATTTATGCTAGCATGCTCAATTTTTTTCATTTTATTTTATTTTTTTGTAAACATACTGTACAGAGGGGTTACAATTACGTGGGTGGGATAATGGCATGCTCAATATTTTTATTACTTATACACTGTAAATCCTTGAAAGTATACCACAAAAAATTAAGGGAATGCTTTGCAACTGCAGATTCTGTGGATAAAGTGTATTAGTTCATCAGAAATGTACCTAATATATTAATTCAAAATGTTTATTCAAGGCAATTAAATTATTTTCACACTTTATAGGAAAAATAATTATTTTGTTCTGTTTTAAAAAATTAAAATTTCATGATGTTCCATTTTTGTCGAACATTTTCATAATGAAGTAAGGGATTTACTTTCTATGGATTATAAACAGAATCCCTACATTATGCCTGAAGAGTGTATCACACAGTATATTGACTCATATTAGTTTACATCAAGATCTAGTGAATTCTGACCCTATTAATGAATTTTTGATTATTAATTTTTAAATATATTTGGGTAGGATGAAATTCCAAGATATATGTGAATATAAAACTGAGATTTAGCATTATCCAGTGAAATGAAGGCACAGTTTATGTTTTGAAAAAACATTAACAGAGTTTTTATCATTGAGTCCCCTTTAGTTTTTACTGAAGGATAAGACTAAAATATCGAGGAGGAAATTGTATAGCACTATGTCAGAAAGAAAAATAGAAAGTGTGATTTGTGATTTCAAATACCATTAGTAACTGTACTAAAGTAAAGGTAAGGGTCTACAATTAAGTTAAACTGTCAAAGGAAGACATACATTCATATATTCATCAAGATCTAACATTTATTATTATTTCTACAATATGAATACTGCTAAACTAGATAGCACTAAGGAGATGTGTCAGGGATGATAGGGTCTAGAAATAATCACTTGAATGCCTTCATTTATTCATGGATTTGTAGCTTAGAAAGAGAAACAAGAGCTCATATCATTGAGTACCTCAGCACTCTGTCAGTGTTAGGTAAAAATTAGTAACAACTGGAATATTTTTCCACTTGATAACAGGTTCTTAAGCCCAGACTCTCTGCTCTGTTTAATTATTTATCTACAGCACCAGTGCTCCATAAATATTTGTTGAGTGAATGAATACATTTTACAAGGAAGTATGCTATAAAATAAAGTGCAATGTTCAAATTATTAGCAGAGGAGGCCCAAAGAACTCACATTTTTGCAATACTCTAGTCCACACTGAATTATTTAAGAGCTAACTTGAAGAAGGGAAGTTTGAATTGAGAATGAATTGTATATAGATAAATTCTAGGTTTCGACTCTCTTTGTAGGAATGGCTTATGATTTCCTGATAAAAGGAAGACATAGTTTTCTTCAGAGAAGAATGAACAAAGAAAAGTAGGTATTTCTTTCATATAAAATATTTCATGTATGAAAATGATGGTATGTTTTTTTCTCTAAACTTACTGTTCTAATGCTGATAACCATTTAAATTGGAAAAAAATTATATTTTGATACAAAGTAATAAAACAAAATATTTTCTCTTTGGGGTTTGCGGCATCAATTGCTACAATTCATACCAACTATATGCTATAAAAATTATATAATTACAATTTCACCCTCACAAAACTTTCTCCAGTGTCTTGGAGCTAAAGAAATCACAGGCAATCAAAAGTATAAGGAAGGTAGAGTTTGATTAGTCTTATGATAGTTAATTAGAAAATGGAACAGGAAAAAAGTTAAAATAATATCTCTAATATGAATGAACAAAATAAATTGTATTTAAAAATTTTTTGGTATATATACACAAAAATATTTCTGTTTTTATTTTCAGCCTTAGTAAAAATGTGACTAATGTGTATTTTTATTTTGGAAATCACCTAAACCCGACTAAGATCAAGATATTGGTATAGCATGCTTACACAATCTTCAGTCTCTACATACACAAAATGGATTCTGAAACAGTGTGTGCCATTGTGACTTTGTCCTTACAAATTTAATCTGGCTCCAAAATAGTGCTGACATATTATTGTGACACAGTAACTTCATAGAATCAAATGTAAGGATAACAGACAAGAGAATAGAGAAGAGAATATTTGAGTTAAATATACCTACAGCCATTTTCTAAAAATAACCCATCAATAGTTAACATTTTTTTTTGTCAGTCATAGAGCTTGAACTCTGAGCCTGGGCGCTGTACCTCAGCTTTTCAGCTCAAGGCTAGCATGCTACCATTTGAGCCATAGCACCACTTCCGGTTTTCTGGTGGTCTATTGGAGATAAGAGTCTCATGGACATTCTTGCCCAGGCTGGTTTTGAACTGCAATCCTCAGATCTGAGCCTCCTGAGCAGCTAGGTTATTATAGCCAGCACCTGGCTATAATATTTTAACTCTCACCTCACAGACAAACTATGATGAAAAGATGTATTATTTTTTAAATTTTATGCTTAAGTAGTAACACAAAAAGGTTACTATTCCATAAGTTAGATTATGAGTATAATGCTTCTTGATGAATAATGCTCCTTTTATCCTTACATTTTTGCTTCAGCAGAACCTACTGAAGGAAAGTACACAAATGATCTTCCAAGAATAATTGATGGGTGGAATGAGGAAAAATCATTCACTTCATCATATACCTTTTTTTTTAATTTTATTTTTTTGTGAACATACTGTACAGAGGAGTTACAATTACATGGGCAGGATAATGAGTACATTTCTTACCAAACATTGCAGCCTCCTCCTTTTGTTTACCCTTCACATCCCTTCCCAGCCTCCCCCCTCTCCCCCAATCCCAATCCTTCTCCTTCCCTCCCTTCTCCCCCC
>NW_012267289.1:3858822-3881107 GCF_000151885.1 Dipodomys ordii | reverse complement strand
ATGTCATTCTTTCTGATGGAGGCATAGAATTCCATTGTGTATATATACCACATTTTCTTGATCCATTCGTCTACTGAGGGGCATCTGGGTTGGCTATTTTGTGTCTCGTTTTTAACAGAGTTGTGCATGATAGATCCCAAAAGAACAATCATAGTATCTTTGTATTTTAAACAGCATACAAGCTTATTAAAGTTTCTTGGAGTTACTACACACTGTGTATGTTTGTGTAAGATTTCTGTCCAATAATTCAATAAAATATTCCAACAACCCAGGAAAGCAGACAGAAATTCATGCTATTCAACTCGCCTTCCTAAGCCCTCTCAATTTCCATTCCCAGCATTTTATTTTTAGTTGGTATTAAGTCAGTTGACACCATCATTGAAGTGTCTTGTAAACTCCAAGTATTAAATGACAGAATCTGGAAGTAAGACCAATGCAAAATAGTTGTTGAGCATCTTCAGTATGTATTTGTGTGTGAGTTCTGTAATTGAGCATATAAATAACACAAAAGAAATAAAACCTTCCATTTCCATTTGATTTCATAAATATTTACTGGTTTTGCAGGGTTTTTTTAAAAATTGTAATTGGCCTTTCCAATTAGAAAGATGTGGACTGATAAATGAGTTCCTACAAATTTCTGATCAACTTGACAGTTCAGGTTTTCATAATTAACTAGTATATAATCCTTCTGAATAATTATCCAATCATTTACTTTATGTTTGACTTACATAAAACTTTGTATTAAATCCATTTTACTCAGTGTGTAAGAGGAAATAAGCCTCATACAAGAAACAGTACATTTGCCTACTTAGCCCTCAATACAACCCAGAATATATATGATGCCAGATATGAGGGAGATTTTCCCATGCACCAATCAAACTCCAGTCGCCAGCAATTGGGTGCCCTAGAGTTTAACTCAGGTCTAATTCTAAGTGTGTTGGGTGAGCTTCATCCCAGAGGTTAAAAGTTCAGTTTCAAAGCTGTCTCTCAGTTTGGATGCTCAGAGTAAGCCTGGACACAGACTATAAATGAGAGATTCCCACAGCATCGACCTTGAGTTTAGGTTTCTTGAGTTTATTGCTTCACCTAAGGATAATTTTCAGAGAATTTATATCATTAGTGTTTAAAGCTATCTTCACCAATTTTACTGGGGCAGGTGTAAAGGCTCATCTTACACTGGCATGATAGAAACAGATCTCTTTATTTATGTTCTGTGATATTTTTAATAATAAAATTTATTTTTATGCAGTGTTATCCAAATGTATGATAAACACCGGTATTTCTTCTGCTTGGGGAGGAATAAGTGGGTTAGGTACTATAAGAAATCTGTAATGAGCAGTTTTATGGTAACAATTTGTTTCTTTGTAAGAAAACTCAAACGTGCATGCAAATTTCTGCCTGTGCTTAATGATTCTGATTGTAATTTATTCTAGGTATATTATTTTGCTATAATATGAATATTCTGCCTTATCAAAATGTATATATTTAATCCTAACATTCAGTGTAACCGTGTTGGTAGACTTTTAAAAGCTGGTTGGACCATAAAGACCCCCTGTACTGTGTTCAGCTAAAAGATATGACTCAATCTGTAAAGCACAAAGTGGCTTTTGCCAATAGTGGATCTGCTCATACTTTGATATTGACCTTTCCACACTCTGATTTATGAATTACTTTCCTTCATAAGTAAATAAAGACTCCTACCATCTTCTTCTGATAATTTTTTGCTTCATTTTCTTATTTATGCTGTTTCTAATTTCAGTAGACTCAGTTAAAGCAGTATAATAAAATTTTTACTAGGACAGTTTTCTAGTATTTAATCATCCCAGCAAACTTTACAATTAGTCAATTATTTTAATATTTTTGTTCATCATGTTATAGGGAAAAAAGAAGGTAAAACATATTACCTGAAGTAATTATTTTACTATATTCTTATTCCCCCTATAAGGTTGTTTGTCTAATTATTGAGCTGCTTCCAATTCTACCAATGATTTAAATACAATCATTCAGAACTTATTGGAAATATTAATCCATATTGATGGTTAATTTATGTGTCAATGTGATTTCACCAATATGTATTGCAGTAACCAGCTACATATTATTTTGGGGGCATTTATACCATCTATTTTTAGAAGAGATCAGTATTTGAATTGATATTGAAGAAAGCAGAGGGTCCTTCCCAATATAAAGAGACTGAAAGAAAGAGGTTGATGGACTCAAATTTCCTTCAAGACCATGTCCCCATGACCTAATTTCCTCCCTCAAACTTACAGTTCCTAGACATTCCACTGTCTCCCAATACAACCATGGGATGGCAACCAAGTCTTTAACAAATAGACTTTTGAGAGACAATTCAAATTCAACTATAGGATATTTCTAGACTTCAGATTTTATAGTTGTAAACTAGATATATAATTATCCACTCTATTAAAATAGATATACAAAAAATATGAGGCAAGGAGGATGAGAGGAAGGACATTTTGTTCTTCTTACTTAATTCTGAAGCTTTGTTCTCATTTTGAAAAGCAACCTCATCTTTTCCTTTTGAGTTGGAAATGCCCACAAAGACAATAGCAATAAAAATACCAAGCTTATGATAAAATAGTTATCACTAAAATTGTATGCTATATCCCCAATAAAATAGAAGTCCCTTACTGGTCACAATAACCTTATGAAATAGGGAAACAAATATTTCAATCCTTCAGAGGAAGAAATTAGAGCAAGTTATTTATAGAACTTGTCTGAGATGTAGAGAGCAAATTCTAGAAATTCAGATGTAATTCATATTTTAGCAAACATATGCATTCACCCAACACATTTTCTTTTAATCTACATTAATTTCCTTAATCTTGCTTAAGTATGGATTATGATATTTTAAAGCTAAATTCTTCCAAATACATACCTCTTGCAGTAGTTAAAATACTAAAAAAATAATTGAAAGGCTACAAGTTGCTGGTGGCTTAAGGCTGCAATTCTAACTACTCAAGATGCTGGGTCTGAGAGGGTCACAGTTTGAAACCAAACTTTGGCAGAAAAGTCCATGAAACTCCATCTCCAATTAAGTAGAATAAAGTTGGACTAGAGACAAGGCTCAAAGTGGTAGAGCAACAGCCCCACAACTGGCACATACAAAAAAATTAAAAAGAAATAAAAGTGAAAATAATCTTTAAGTGGAAGAAATGCAAGGAATACTCATAATCAACAGTACTCCTAGTATTTAGGGATATTATTATTACTATATTGTGTAATTTAAACTATTGCCTGATATGTAATACTATAGGTTACCCAAATGTAACATTATATAATATTTCCTTGATTATTTAAAAATTAAATTTTTATTATGTACCTTTCAGATATTATTAGATGATAAGAAATTACTACTTATAACAACAAAGGAAATATAAACAAAATATATTGGATAACTCGAGAAGATTAATTTAGATAGGAGAATACATGTGAATTTAATAGGTCTGAATAGTTTCTGAAAAATTGTCTACATAGATCAGTAAAGGAATTGACTCAACAGTTTTAAATTTGAACTATTTTCCAAAAGCAAGTTTGCTTAGTTTTTTTTTATTTCTTCTTTATGTGCTCCTCAAATTAGTGAAGAAATTCTTATACTTAGGGGAAAATGTACTATAAACTTTTGCCTTAAATGTGACAATGTATTTGCAAGTTATTAATGTGCTTGTTAGAGAAATATTCTGTATTTCCTTTGAAACTCTCATGGTGTTTTTTCTTGTTAAGAAAATATTCAGCCTTATGCCTTAAGCCTTGTTTTTTTCTGGGTTATATGATCTTGAAGAACACTGGTGATGAACAATTTTAATAGTGAGTATAAAAATACCTTTCTGTTAAAGGATACACTCCAATGGGAATAATTCTTTTCTAGCAGACAAAATCTTTTTCAGTCTCCTTGGTTGGTTTCTTGAATATCAAACATGTAAATCTCCCCTTGCTTTTGGTATTCTTCATGTATGTTTATGCAGAGTTTTTGGTTAATCCAGGTAGAGTTACAGAATACTAGCCAGAAAACAGAGAAAAGACTACCAGACAAGAAAAGAGAGTCACAGATTTGCTTAAAAACATTTAAGAGATAATGACTTAAAATTGCTTTTCTCCTTTATTTTATTCTCATCCACAATCAAATACTGAATTATAAAATACTTGAAGAAGATTGTCGCACATTTGAGGGTATAAAAATATAGAACACTTGGGCTCAGAAGGTAGCTCAGTGGTAGAGCGCTTGCCTTGCATGCATGAGAAACTGGGTTTGATTCCTCAGCACCACATAAGCAAAAAGAAAAAAACCAGAAGTGGTGCTGTGGCTCAAGTGGTAGAGTGCTAGCCTTGGGCTGAAGATCTGAGGGACAGCGCCCAGGCCCAGAGTTCAGGCCCCACGACGGGACCCTCCCCCCAAAAAAATATATAGAACACTTACGTTTTTGAAACTGATAAGGAATGTATAGAATGAATACACATATTTTAAATTAAAATATACTTATATGAAGACATCATTGTGAATATTTCCTATTAGACATCCAGATCTCCTCCCTCTATCTAGCTCTTGACAGCTAGGCTAAATTTTGCTGTAATTTATAGGTAGAATATTCAACTAAATATCCTTGGAACATCTAGATAAGAATATTTGTGAATGTTTAACTACCTTATATAAAGAGGCATAGTATTGGCATAAAATTTAATCACATCCTTCTGTATACTTTAAACAATCTCTAGATTACTTAAAGTACTAATAGAATGTAAACATTGTGCACATTTGTGTTATATAGCAATAAACGACACAATAATTGGTTTCTTGTAAGAAAGAAATTTCTATGTGGTCAGCAGAGACATATATCTTTTTCCAAGTATTTTTATTTGAAAATGCTTTCATTTGAAAATACCTGGTTGATCCACAGATATAGAACTCAGGATGATAAATGACCAACTATTTAAATAATGTTTCCTTTTATTGTACGTTCTCTGATAGACTGTGTAAGATAATAGTAAAATGTTCAAAGAACATTAATAATGTATTTCAAAGTAAGTGGACTGAACAATTGGAAGAATGTTAGGTCATCTTAAACAAAACCACAGTGATTATTCAAATGATTTGATATTCTTTAGAAACTGATCTTAACTGATCTTTCTAACTTCCTCTGTATTTTTTTCTTCCTCTGTATTTTTGAATGCTTTTGGATCATTTATAAATACAAGGTTATAAAATATACATGGTACCCTATTTATTGAATAACTGCCTAAATAAAAGAAGTATCTGGGTAAATATCTTCAAACATATTCAAATAACCAGAGAAGAGAGATTTCAGCAAAATAAATAATGCTTATGTGAAAGAGAATTTTCTGAGCTCTGTGTGGTGGTACCCACCTATAATCTCAGCTATTTGGAGGCAAAGGCAGGGGATATTAAGTTCAAAGACATTTCCTGAGAAAGTCAGAAAGATCCTGCATCATAACAAACAAAAACCACGACAAAAAGACTGGTGTGGGGTTGCTAAGTAGAAAAACATTTACTTAACAGGAAAACTTCCTTGGATGTTGGGTTATTTAAAAATCCCCAGTACTAAATAGAAAAGGAAAAGAAAAAAGAGATGAGAGATTGGAAATGCAGAAGAGAGGGAGGGAGGAGGACAAGAAGAAGGAAAGGAGGGAAACAAGGAAGGAAGAAATAAGGAAGGAAGGAAGGAAGGAAGGTAGGGAGGAGAAAATTTCCATAAAAAATTTGAAACTCTTGTCTGGTTTTAGTCTGGGAAATTATGTGATAAATTGGCAATAACAAATTTTATAAGAGGAGGTTAAGAATTCCATTGTACAAATATACCATATTTTTTTATACATTCATCTACTGAGGGGCATCTGGGTTGGTTCCATATCTTAGCTATGGTAAACAATGTTGTGATAAAAATAGTTGTGCTGGTAGCTTAAGTAGAGCCTTGTTTGTGATCATTTGGATAAATGCCCAAAAGTGGGATTGCTGGATCATAAGGGAGCTCTATGTGGAGTCTTTTGAGGAACCTCCATACTGCTTTCCAAAGTACTCCCACCAACAATGCAGTAGAGTTCCATTTTGGCCACATCCCCTCCAGCATCTGTTGTTATTAGAGTTCTTGATTATACCCATTCTAACTGGGGTGAGGAGGAATATCAATATTACTTTGATTTGCATTTCTTTTATGAATAGGGAAGTTGAGCATTTCTTCATGTGTCTATTGGTCATTCTTATTTCCTCTTCAGAGAAGTTTCTCTATAACTAGACTTCATTGTTCATGCAATTTAATCATATAAACCTGCTCCCATTTACATGCCACAGAGGGTGCAAGTACTTAAATGATTCTCCGTATGTCAAGTATTTATTTGTTGGTTTATTTATTGGCAATACTGGTGTTTCAACTTTGGGCATTTTGTTTGTCAGTAAATTTTATACCCTTTGAGCCATGACTTAACCCTTTTTGTTTTTGTTATTTTAAGAATAGGCTTTCATTTTTTACCTAGGCTGGCATTCTATTTTTCTATTTAGGCTTCTTGTGTAGCTGGGATGATATTTGAATTCCACCCTGCTCTAATGTTTATAATGGAAGTGGATCTCACATTTTCCCCCCTTAGGCTATCTGTCCTCCAAGTGCAATCCTCCCATTCGCTGGTCCCAGATAGTTATGACCATAGTCTCGAGCCACCACAACTGGCTCCCTTTCTCCTTCTGTGAAACATAAAGACATGAAAACTCAGTAGTTGTACTAGCCTGGGCAAGTGTGAAACAACTAGATTTTTAACTTATTTTCCAATGTTACTCAGAAGTAGCATATGAAAAGTGAATTAGTGGCTGGGAGTAGTGGTAGAGTGCTTGCCTGGCACATATGAAGCCCTGGGTTCACTTCCTCAGTACCACATGCACAGAAAAAAGCCAGAACTGCCGCTATGGCTCAAGTGGTAGAGTGCTAGCCTTGAGCAAAAGAAGCTCAAGGACATTGCACAGACCCTGAGTTCAAACCTCAGGATTGGCAAAAAGAAAAAGTGAATTAGTAAGTCAAAATATCTAACAAACTTTGGTGCACCCGGAAGGAATATTAATAATTGATACTCTGTTTAATGTGAGAAAATGCCAACATTAGAAAAATTCTGAGAAGAGACTTTACAACAGTCAATATTTGAGTAATCTCTCAGAGGACAGTTACAATTCATGTGAGTACCTAAAGGTAAAATATATAGAATTCAAGTAAAGAAATATAAATGGAAGCCCCATTAGGGATGCTGTTCAAGGTAAAAATGAAATGATTCTCTAAGGTTTAGTGAAATATGCATGTAAGGAAGCAAAGCCAGGGGAACTATGTTTGTAGTCTTAACACACTTCCATGGAACAGCTCTCAATGTGTGTACATTCAGTCTTATACCAGTAATAGGTGCCTTCTTCTGATATGCTAGAAGATTCTAGACAGCAGCCATCTTTATAATAATATCAAAAGTGATGGCCAACCCTTCATTACTTCCACAACGTATCTTAGAAAATGAACTTGAGAGAGGAAAGGTTAATTTTGATTTATAATTGCAGAGTTTTAGTCCATGAACCGTTGACCTTATTACTGTGAGCTATGGCAAGTCATGGAAGCATTGGAATAAAACAAGGGAATTTAGCCCCTAGGGACAAGATATGTGTTCCAAACCTGTACTTCCCTTCCAGTTTCCTACTTTCATTTCACATGAGTAACTTGAGTATTATGTCTATGTTAGCCTGCAGTTCCTGTCTTCATTTATTCAACTCCCTCCCTTTAATTCCTCTAAGACAAGACACATTTTAGCTCCCTAAAATTCATTTTGTTAAACTGTCTGTTAAAGGAACTTATTGCTATGCCATGAGTTATTGAGTTTGATCATACATACACACATACACACATATATGGCCTTGTCATATGATTTCATGTATGTTTACACTTTAAATTTAACTGCTACATGTTGGAAAAAATTATGTGCCCTTTGCCTTTCTAAACCTGACTTCAAATGGGAGAAAATACAACCTTTTAATTAAGGCATGCCCTCAGTGATCTAGCTGCCTGAGTTAGACCCCCATCTCCCAAAGTTTCCATCTCTCAGTAGTGACATCAGCTGGAGTCCAAGGCTTTAACACATGAGCCATTAGCAGATACGGCAGATCCAAACTATACCATCTAGTATATGAAGAAATCAGGATCCAAGAAAATGAAAAACTATTCAAGCAACAATTAAACATTCAGGACTCCTACTGTTTGCAGAACTGCCTTAGGCCACATTTAGTTACAGAGGCCATGGAGGCAAATCAATAGAGAGCAATGCCCCATTTATTCTACATTGCTGGCTAATGAGGTGTTATAGCAAAGAATTTTTCCAGCAATGTTACCCTTTAGAAAATAAAAATGTTTTAGAGGAAGTCAGTTTATTCTATCAACATTTATGTCTTATAAATGTTCTTATTGTATGCTTCCACCACTTATTTCTATAATCCTCCAGGTTCTCCTCTCCAAGCTTGGAAAATGAATTTATTTTATTTTCATGGCACTGGGGATCAAATTTGGGCCCATGCATATGAGCAAATATTCTACAATTGAGCAAAAACCCCATCTGCACAAATTAAAAGTATCAACATCATAATTGCCCTCAGTTCTCTCTCTACATATATACACACACCTATATATTACTTTTTATATTATCTTTACAGAAATATAGATAGATATTACTTTTTATCTTTAAGTGGCATAGAAAATAGTTATCATGTAACAAAGTAGTTTATGAATACAATGCATCTTGATCAATCTAGGCACTGTAAGGTATATTAAATAGGTAGGTTTCATTAGGTAGCCTATGAAGAGAACACCATGCGGTATTCAGGCAGGTGAAGAAGTTTATTTACGGACTGCTGCCCTGCCATGCATGGTGGAGAAGCATGGATGAAAAGGAAAGTGGGAGGGGAATAGAAGGGGAGGGGGAGGGGGCAACCCACTCCTGGGCCAGGACTTATCAGGCCAGGGATGGGAAGCAGTGTGGCCAGGTGGGGAAAAGATGTGGCCATACTGGATCTGGATGTGATCTCAGCCCTCCTAAGGTCAGACGGTAGGCATGTGATCAGAGATGGCCCAGGATGTGAACTAGCAGGAAGGGAAGGTGACTGCTTCCAGGTCTGCCAGTTATCTAGGTAATGGATACTGGGTGGAGACTTAGCCAAGAGGGAGGGAGGTATCCCTGTGCAGACCTTACAGGTACTAGGTAGAAAGGAGAATCTCTATCCAATTGAAATCATATTAAAGAGGATAATGGAAAAGGAGCTGCCTACAGAGACCAATTCTCTTCGTAAACCTAGAAAGCCCAAGTTCGAGAGCCTTTTTGGCTTCCTTAGCTTCAACTTCTCATTTTAGAATGAAGAAGTTGAACTCTATCTTAGTGAGAAGTTTGCTCATGAATTCAGTGTTAAGGTCATCATACCACCCCTACATCAGGAGTGGAAAAGCCATAACTTCCAGACCAAATTCAGTTAACTTCAAATTTGACAAAGGTTTATGACCACACAGTTACATCTACCAGTACACACTTTATCTGCTACATCTGCAAATTGGATTAGTGTTGACAGAGACCCCAGATAGAATCATCCTAGATGAATCTTCTCTGTCCTAAATGAAGTCATTCCTTGTACATTTCCTTCCTATTTAGTAGTATTCAGTATCTATATGCTGGATTAATGTCACATACAAGTCCAGGTAGTATTTAAATGGAGAGAATCAGTAAGTAAATCCATGCAGTTTTTTTTTTAATCTAACAGCAAGTACTTTTTTCTTTTCTGTTTCTTTTTTTTTTTTTTTCTGTTTCCTTATTGATGGTCATGGGTCTTGAGAATCTGGCCCTGGGTTCCTTTATGCTCAAGCCTAGCACTCTACTTGAACCACAGCACCACTTTTGACTTTTTCCGTGATTAATTGGCAAGAAGAGTCTCACAGACTTTCTTGCCCATGCTGGCTTTGAACTGTGATTCTCAAATCTCAGCCTCCTGTGTAGCTAGGATTATAAACATGAGCCACCAGTACCTGGCAGCAAGTACTTCTTTAGGATGAAAAACCTAAAGATCACACTATCTACTTTTATTTTTAAGACAAAGTCATACAATTTAGCCCAGGCTAGCCTGGATCTTGTTCACCTCCTGCCAAAGCTACCCTACTGCTGTGATTAAGGACGAGTACCACTATGTCTAGCTATCCCACTACTTTTAAGATACTCTGTGTCACATTCTTCCCATTCAAATCAATGAGATGAAGTCTGTTAATGTCATTCCATAAATGCTTAAATCATTTAGTCTATTGGAAAAAGCACATATGTGGGTCAGTTAATGATAAACTTAACCATATTGTTGAAATAAGAACTTTTAGCAATGACCGTTCTATAGAAACTTCAGAGCTGATTAATATGTATTTATAAGACGGAGTATAAATCTCACCATCTTTATCATGGAAAGTTCATATGAATTAACGTGCAATAAATATTAGGGTATGTCTGCTTTATTATGCAAATGTTCCTCTGCTGCCAATGACTATGGTACCAGCCATGTGTATAAAAGCAGGAGTAATGAGGAAACTCTTGCTGAAATGCAAACTACTCCAGACAAGGTTTCTCATGCACAAAATACTGCTTTTAATTGGTCCTTAGCTAAATTAATTAAACTAGTATGACTCACTCTCCAGTCACAACTCAACTTGAAAAACACAAAGGGATATGTCTGGGATAACAAAAGCTAAGAGTCATGAATTACTCCTGATTTTCATATTAACAAGGGAGTTCAGCCTAGAGAGAAAAGGTTAATTTGTTTTTTTAATAGGCTTTTAAAAGACGTGATCTGGTCCACTGTGATAATTTATGGTTAATCATATATTTAGAGGCAAAAGGGATTAATCTTTTAATGTTAGAGCACATTTTGGATAACATAAAACAAAATTCTGCTTAGTAACTTTAGAAGTCAGGTCAAGATGGCGAATGGACTCTAAGCACATGGAAACTGATCAGCACAGCAGGAAAAAGACTGGACACTATCTACAAAGTATTTTCTTTTTCTTTTCTTCTTTTCTTTTCTTTTCTTTTTTTTTATTGGTCATGGGGCCTGAACTCTGGGCCTGGGTGCTGTCCTTCACCTCTTTAGCTCAAGGCTAGCATTCTTTTGAGCTACAGCACCACTTCTGGCTTTTTCTGCTTATGTGGTGCTAAGGAATTGAACCCAGGGCCTCATGTATGCAAGGCAAGCACTCTACCACTGAGCCACCAACGTAACCCACAAAGTACTTTCTTATTCTGTTTTCCCCCCTTTCTACATATATTTTTAAAAAAAATTATTGCCAAATCAATATACAGAGGGGTTAGACTTATGTAAGTAAGGTACTGGATACATTTATTGTCCATATTTCTTACCTTTAACATTATTTCCACCAACTTAGGTGCTGGTGGGACTGCATACAGGTCCATTGAGGAAGAGTTATTTTCTATAATAAAAGATAAATGAATCACTCTTACTCAGTTATTGGCCCACAGTTTAATTCTTGGAACCCAAATTTATTAAATTCTATCACAGTTACTTAAAAAAATTTGAATTTTATAAGAAAAATATCTTCTCCAGAGAAGCAATGGCTCAGGAAAACAGCACACAGTAGTATAAGTCTTCATAACCATTTTTTGCAAGCTCTTTTGTGATGATTTGTGGCCCCTACTAAATAAAGATAGGTTGAAGTAAGGTCTGAAGTGCCTCAATCATGACTTTACTGGACACAAAGTTTTCAGAGAAGTAGTCAAGATAAAGAGAGATCAGTAGGTTGGGCCATTATCCAATATACCTTCTAAACTTATAAAAATGGGACATTTACATATCAGAGGCAGCACAGAAAAAGGACAATATGAAGACATACAGGTAATGGGCATGTCTGTGGAGTGATGTATTTACAAGACAAGGAATGGCAATATTCATCGCAAAGGGAAAGCATTAGAATAAAAAGTTTCTACCCTAGAACCATCAGAAGCATCACGGCTAACAACTTGATGCTTAATTTTCTGAATATACAGACAGTACACTTACATTGCTTTAAAGCTCTGAGATTTTTTGGCATTTGATTGTGACAACATCTTCCATGGCCTAGTGTCAACACCTCAGAAAAAGACCTAGAAACTTGAATGTAATTAAACTGTGCATGAGATATCTATAGTTTCAAAATTAAAAAAAAAGTCTATTTCATGAATCCGGATCAGCTGCATTATTTCAGAGATTAGCAGCTGTACCTCCCACTTTATCTTTATAGTCATATCCATTAGACTTCCTGAAACCTTTAGCTTTTGGTGACATTTCTGGTATGGAGATGCAAATCTTGTATTAGTAAGTTGGACAAAAAACTATACTATTATCTTTTCTCTCCTGGCAACCAAGGTTGATGCATGAGTAGAGAAAGCATAACACTTTGGCCATTAGAAGTACAATTTAAAGATCTTCTTGTTGAAGAATTGTGTTTTGGAGGAAAAACAAGAGCACACCACTGCAGTTAGATATTGTGTTTTTCCATAACTGGGATAACAGGTTTCTCTACTAATGTGTCCAGGCATTGCTAGCCATTATTTAAGATGAAATCCTATTAAATCCATTCTGAATTGAAGCGGATTCCCTAATTTCTAACTCCTAAGTAGCTTGAGCCACGTTGCCTATTTTATTTTTGAAGGTTTTATTTAAACCAAAGATATTTCTGGAAGTCTGAATAAGGTTGACTTCATAAACTGGATTAACTGAATGTTTCAAATCCCCTCAACAATTTATGTTAGTCTCTAATGATTTTTTTTTTTTTTGTCAGTTGCAGGGCCTGAACTCTGGGCCTGGGTGCTCTCCCTGAGCTCTTCAGCTCAAGGCTAGACCTTTACCACTTGAGCTACAGTGCAACTTCCAGTTTTCTGAATGGTTTATTGGAGATAAGAGTCTCACAGACTTTCCTGCCTGGGCTGTCTTTGATGATCCTCAGATCTCAGCCTCCTGAGTAGTTAGGATTACAGGTATGAGGCACCAGTGACTGGCTTAATGATTTTCTTTTGCTCTAACAAAATTCCAGAGCAAACAACTAAAAGGGAAGAAAGATTTATTTTGATTTAAGGTTTCGGAGGTATCAGTCTAGGTCCTTTTGTTTTAACCATGTCAGTGGTAAGGTAGTTCGTGTACATGATGGAAGAAATACGTGACTAAGGAGTTTGCTCAATTTATGGTAGCTAGGAATCATACAGAACAAGAGAGAAACTGTCCCAGCAAATAATACTTTCTTCCAAGATACATTCTCAATGACTTCTTCCTCTAACAGCCTTGCTTTTCTTAATACCAACTTCAGTAGTGAACCCATCAATGGATAACTCTCTTGAGGATCCTTAGGATTCCATCACCTCTCCATAGCATTTCCTTTAGGGGAATAAATCTTCCACCCATGAGCCTTCTGGGGGGTTATTTCATATACAAGTCATAATAGATGTCTCAGTATAGAATTGTTAACTAGTTTTATTCATCAACCTAGGCTAGAGGGGTTTATAGTATCATGGAATAAATCAATTTTTGAACTAAATATTCTAAAACATAAACAGTATACTTCATTATAAAATCTACCCAAAATGAGTATTCCCCAGAATACAAAATATGAACACTAGGCTAACCTTACCCTCTTAGTTATCATAATTGTGATAGATTTTCATGCTTACAGTTTAATTTCATGTGTCTAAAATTGATCTTATCTTTATATATAAGTTGACTTTTAAAAGCAAAGTGAATAGTATCAAGTTGTTTTCCAATTGATTGTTTACTAATAAAGACAGATTCAGAAAAGAGCCCATTTGGCCAGTTTTGAACCACGTTTCAAACAATGTTGTAGACAAGTCAAATAGACAGATAGACTGTCATGGTCTCTTTATAGTTGCAAACAAATTATTCCTTCCTTCAGGAATTCTACAATATTATTTTTTCTCTATAGTCTAAATTGAACCACTACTCTTACCCAATACAAAGAATATAAACAGAGGCATTGCTGAGGAGAAAATCAAGAATGACTTAGATGTATAATACCTACAGTTAGAATTTGAGTGTCATATTGTTCAACATGAGTCTAGATTTAGGAGTCTTCAGTTTTAGAGATATGACAAAGTAATTGGATTTAAATTATGGTTTCTTAAGGACGTTATCATAATAAGAAGATCACTTAGAATATGCAACAGGAAATTATTAAACTGATTAGAATGAAATTATAAAATTGTTTTCTAGTATTGGGGATTGAAGTCAGACATTTCACTTGCTGGGCAAGTTCTCTACCGCTGGAGCAAAATACTTAGGACTTTTACCTTTAGGGTTTTATTGTTTTGTTTTGTTTTTTCTTTCTTTTCTGGTCGTGGGGCTTGAACTCTGACCCTGAGCTTCTTTTACTCAAGGCTAGAGCTCTACCACTTGAGCCACAGACCCACTTCTGGCTTTTTCTGAGTAGTTTTTATTGCTGGTAAGCACCTCAAAGACTCTTTTGCCTGGGCTGGATTCTAATCAGGATCCTTATTTCTCAGTCTCCTGAGTAGCTAGGATTACAGGCCTTAGCCACTAGTGCTCAGTTTGCCTTTATATTTTGTTTGTTTGCTTGCTTTTTTTTTTTCCCAGATAGGATCACATGTTAGCGTTGCCTGATCATTCCTTGAATTTTTATCTTCCTGTTTCTGTTTTCTGAGTAGGTAGAATTATTAGCTGAGATGTACCCCCATGCCCAGCTCCTAAGATTCTTCTTTTTAAACGTAATTAAAAATTATTGTATAACTATTACATTACATGGTAAGTACAAAACATAATACAGTTATATTTTGTCTTTTAAATGTAACAGCACACAAATGTGTTCATTTATAAGCAAAGATAAATTAAGTAATAATTAACAGTACAATAAGATCACTAACTTCTCCTAATAAAAAAATTAAGCACATTAAAATGCAATTTAATTTAGAAAAGCGCTATTTATGTATTTACTTTATAGAAATACATTTATTTAACAAATATAATTCATGAATGAATAGGAAATTCGCTTGTCTGCAATGTTTTTAAGACTAGCTTTTCTTTGTAATAATATAAACTCTTGATTCTCACTTAACTATTAAATTATATATTGTCTGTTTGTAAATATGTATGGACATCTATGTATGTTATATGAGTAAATTTATATTACTGATCCACATCTTTTTTGTATAGTATATGTAACTTGTGTCTATTTTTCTGAGTTGAAATAAATCTTAACTTTAATGGGCCCAATCTGGATGGGAAATTTTGTGTAAGTCATTTTTACAAGTCAAGTCTAAAGGAGTAGAGATAATATATATGCTGCAAATTCATTGGAGCTTATATTTAGAAAGTTTACCCTCATACAAGTTTAAGTATATATAATTTATCATACCTATAAGAATGTTTCTGATATTTTTTTTCCTAAATGATTCAGGGACTTAGTTTTCAAAGAACATTTACAAATGGCCTCAAGCATATTTAAAGAGATTGTTTTCCAAGGAAGCTATTGAACAGCTCTTTGTTGCTTCAGTTGCTTGCAAACATGAGGGTTTTTTTTTTCTTTTCTTCACAATTCTGTTACTGGGAGAGAGATAAAGGGCGAGGGCCATGTGTATGTGAGGAGGATATTTAAAGGTATTAGCATTATAGCAAACCCTCTGAACATTATTAAGGTGAGGACCCTAATCACAACTTAGTGTCTTATGCACATGACACTGACCATCAACCTACAGACCTAGTCAAAATGTGGCAGAGCAGCTGAGATTTGCCTCCTCTCCATGCAAAGAACTTGGCAAGATTCTTTTTTTAAAATCATTTTTATTGAGGTTAAGTGATTACATAAATTTCACAAATTTCATAGTATTGTGAGATAGTGGTACTTAGTTAAAGTCACAAACACATTTTAATCTTCAAAGGCAAATTGTCATTTTCATGGGCTATAATGTTTATAAATTCTATGAGTTTTGACAGTACAACTGTTTCTTCCACATTGGGTGATATGTGCATTTCTTTCCTTTTGCTTAGTGTAAGCTGTTCCCTCTTTCCCTCTCATTCCCTCCTTCCCATCACTGCCCTTGCGTTGCTTAGTTTGTTCTCATCAATGTCCAGTGCAGCTGATGGGCCCCTCTGTTGTGTATTTTCCCGTTTCCCTCTTCTTCCTAGCTTCCCTCAGATGTGTGCACATGCACGCGCGTACACACACACACACACACACACACACACACACACACACACACACCATATATGTGGTCAAGAATATGGAGTCATTAAGAAATGATAGGACAAATTGAGTGGAGGTTCTTTGTTTCTCAAGACCTATTTACTTTATCATATCTCCTTGCATTTTGGATTTAACATCACATGTCAGCGAGATTATGTGCTCTTTGTCTCTCTGCTCTTGGCTTACTTCACTCAGAATGATTTGTTCTAGTTCCATCCATTTCCCTGCAAATGCCATTATTTTGTCCTTTCTAATGGCTGCATAATATTCCCTTGCATGTATGTACAACAATTTTTTGATCCGTTGCTCTGTAGTGGGGCATATCTAAGCTGTTGTAAACAGTGCTGCAATGAACACGGAGGTGCATGTGTCAGGGTAGATGCCTAAGAGTGGTATGGCTGGGTCATAGAGGAGGTCTATATTTAGCTTTCTGAGTTAGCTCCAGATGGCCCACCACCAGTGCAATAGGGTTACTCTTTCTCCATATCCCCACCAGCATTTGTAGTTGGCTGAATTTAGGAAGTGGGGCATTCTGATTGAGGTAATATGGTATCTCAGGGTTGTTTTTATTGCATTTTCTTTACAACAAGTGATGATGCACATTTCCTTATGAGTTTCTTTGTCATTTTTATCTCTTCTTCTGAGAAGTCTCTCTTTAGCTCCTTTGCCCATTTAATGATTGGTTTGTTAGATTTGGGGAGGATTAGTTTCTTGAATTCCCAGTATATAATGGGTATTAGGCCCTTGTCTGATATATTTTTGATAAATATTTTTTCCCAATTAATTGGCTGTCTTTCTAGTTTGGTAGCTATGTCTTTAGCTGTGCAGTAATTTTTTTATTTTAAGGCAGTCTCATTTGTTGAGTCTCTCTCCAATTTGTTGTGACTCTATGACTCGGTTCAGGAATTTCCTGACTGTGCCTATGAGTCCTGCAGTAGTTTCAGAGTTTCAGGTTTGATGTTAAGGTCTTTAATCCATTTTGAGTTGATGTTGGTGCATGGTGATAGGCTGGGGTCCGCTTTTAGTTTTCTGTATGTGGCCACTTGACAAGATTTTAATAGAGCAATTCTAAATACAGACCTTTTCTTCAGAGAGTGGGGAAGGAGCTGAGAAAGAGGAAATAAAGGAGAAATAGGAGACATTATACACAATGTGGAAATACCTTATCTCCATAAAGCTGATTAAAAGGGTATCATTTGTTTTAATGTATAGTCAACTGAGAGCCTAAATGCCAATTCAACAATACAAACTATAATTCCACTTCTACTTTTGTATAACTATGTCCCAAATGTACAAATATACAATATTTTTTTCAAAATTTAGCTTCCTAAATATTTTTTTCTTATGAAGGAAAAGCTCAGCTCCATGTGATCAAATTAAATGAATTCCATCTTGTGAAAATCATTTGTGATAGAATAGCAAAAAAAATTATATGAATAGCAATAAAAATAATGGAATAAATCACTTAAGGGAAATATCATACTAGTGATCAAATGATTGAAGGCAAATGTAATTTGACTTACTGTTTGCATTTTTATTAAATGACATCAAGGCTTCATTATTTTCTTGTTATTTAAGAAGGGCACATTTAGTCTTTCCCCCACTGTTACAGAAACTAATATTAACACAATAGAAAAAAATCTTTACTTAGAAAACACATATTTGAGATAGCTAATTCCATTATATTTAATAATAAATTGTTTCCTCCAAAGGATGCAACTCATACAACCACAGACTGATTTTATTGCAATTAATTTTTATTGAAAATTTCATTGGCTACAAGCTTCATGCAAAAGAAAATTGCCAATTCCCAGTGTATTAATGTTCCGTGACAATACTACGTACACTGAATGTTTCTGGATAACAGTAGAGCTTCAGACAAAAATTCAAATGAACCACACAGACACTATGTAGTTGTCTTTTAAGTGTACCACAGCATTATGTCTAAAATAATGCACATACCATATCAATAAATACTTTATTGCACAAATACATATCACTTAAGCTTTTAGCACGTCATCATCTTTTTGCTTAAGAAATATCAGGCCTCGATGTTTACTGCTGTTAATGGGTAAGGATGATATTTGTCAATGGATGAAGCATCATCCATTTAATTGTTTAAAATAAAACAGTGGATTTAGCTATGTGGCTTGTCTTTTACTTTGTGAAGCATTTCTTGTTTTCATAGTAATTGAAAGACAGGAGAAATTCTTTTGGAATTAGATTCAGTCTTCTCAAATCCTAACAGTACTTTGTGAACTAAGTTTATGCAGTATTACACGCCTTTGTTTTATTTCAATAATGTTCGCCATTCATCATCACTATCATTCTTTCAAGAAACCAGTCTTTGTCTTATTCATAAGAAGCAACTTTTCATCCCTTGAAGTTTTAACATGAGATTCTAGCTGCTCAATCACATCTTCATGCTCTAGTTCTAATTCTAGTCCTTTTGCTATTTCTACATCTGTATATTTCCATTTTGAACCACTGAAAGTCTTTTATGATGGTTAGAATAAATGATTATACTCTATTAGTAATGATTTGTGTATCACAAATATTCATAATGACATCTAAGTGATAAATCCTTCTCAGGGCCTTTTCAATTTATTTTGTTTAAGCACAACAGAGATCATTAACAGACTTATAAAATACAATTTGCAAATAATAGGACTTCAAGGTAAAAATTACTCCTTATTTTGTGGGCTGCAGAATTGTTATATGTTGCCACTTGAACTCATGGATGACCAATTTAAGTGCAGTGATATTTTCATACAAATCTTTCTTTTTTTCCTGAGCATTAGGGCTCAGAGTAGCTGGAAAATATTCAGTCAGGCTAATTAGATGTATTGTATAGGTTTTCTCATTTACTTATGAAACACAAATGAAGATTTAAATGACCCAGGATTTTTGAAATAGTAAATGAATTTCAACTTGGTTTCTCTAACCACAATTGCCCCTAGGAAGAAAAAGTCCTGCCTTGCTAGCTTGGAATCCAGATATTGACTTCTTGCTAGCTATCCAAGTCTTAGATGGCATCCTCCACCAATAGAAAACTGTTTCTTCTATCATTATCTATTGTCAGCAAATATCTCAGTTGGGTTTCTGGATATGTTGCTTCAGCCTTTTTATAAGCACTTGGCAATTTGCCCCACATTTTATGTTATGGAGATATCTCCTTCCCTAAAACTTTGTGAGCCAACCTCTGCTAGTTTCAGATTTTTCTCTGGCAAGACCCTTACCTCTTTCAATCTCCAGAGGATTAAAGAGTTAGAGCTTTCTGTGAAATAAGCTTTGGTTTAATAAGGAGATATTGTGGCTGGTCTCTTCAGACCACTACATTTTTCTCAGTATCAGCACTAAGGCTGCAGTTTCTTTTTTCCTTTTCATTTGTGTGCTCACTGGAAAAGCACTCTTAGTTTTCTTCAGGAATACTTTTCTTTGCAGTCACAGCTTGATGAACTACTTGATGTAAGAAACTTAGCTTTCAGTTTTTGATGTGCTTTTTTTTTAAAAAAAATAGCTCATACATTTCCCATAGTGAAATACTTGTGACTTATTTTTACTTGAACACTTGGAGGCCTATGTGGTATTTTTAACTGGCATATTTGTATAATATCCATAATATTTTCTAAAGCAGTAAGAGGCTTAAGGAAAGACGAGAGCTAGGGAAATGAGTGATCTTAGGAGCAGTCGAAACACAGGTATTTCTTTTTTTCTTTTTTGTTGGTTGTAGAGCTTGAACTCTGGGCCTGAGCATTGTCCCTCAGCTCTTCAGTTTAAGGCTAACACTCCACCACTTGAGCCAAAGCTCCACTTTTGGTTTTCTGGTGGTTAATTGGAGATCAGAATCTCACAGACTTTTCTGCTTGGCTGGCTTTGAACTGTGTTTCTCAGATGTGAGCCTCCTGAGTAGTTAGGGTTACAGGCAATAGCCACCATCACCTGGCTACAAAGCATTTCTTGATCTTATGAATGAGCTCTCTGCTGCACTACCAAAACAATTAAAATAGTAACTGACATCAAAGTTCACTGATCATTATTCATCTAACATGTAATAGTAATAACAACAACAAAGTCTTGAAATATTGTACAAAGTACAAAAATATAATACAGGGACTAGAGTGAGCCAAAGCTGTGAGAAATTTGAACTGGTAGACACGCTTAAGACATGCTACCAACTATTAGTTTGTGAAACAGCAATATCTATAAGTACAATAAAATGAAGCACAATAAAACTGGCATACCTGTAATTCCTTGTGTTGTAAAGTCAATTAAGCTCGATCACAAAATTTTCTTTAATAGTGGAAAGCAGTTTATTTTGGTATAAATAAAACAACATTTGCAATCTTCTGAAACCCATCCATGTCTTCATAATTAGAGGTACCTCTTCCCTCATGAATTGCTCTAGCATCTTGTTAAAATTTAAAAAAAGTATTTTTCAATGTATTAAGTTGCTGCAAATACTATTATTAAATGTGAAAATACTATTTGATTTCATATAAGCAAACATTTAATAAGCAAACACACTATTACATAGGCACAAAATTGAAAGAAAATTAAAAAAAAGCTTACTCCATAACATATCCTTACTTTCTTTTGACCATGATTTAACAAATTTTGAGTTTTGTTTTAGAGACTTTCCAAGTTATATTGCCAAATAGGTATTGTCTGCTTTACACTGCTATTCAGCTACTTTTTTTTGAAAAACATTTTTTTTTGTCAAGATGATATACATAAGTAAGATAATAAGTACATTTCTTATCAAAACTGTTACCCCTTCCCTCATTTTTCTCCCACTTTCCCTCCCCCCCTCAATCACCCTGCCCCCTCGAGCTGTATGGATCATTTCCAACACATTGTCTTGTGTATATCGCTGTTGCATTGGTTCCTCCTTGTCTTTTGTCTCACCATTCTGTTGTTCCTCTTCCCTTTTACTAATTATTTGCAATAATTAGTATATGTCTAGGATAATCTTAGTTCAGTAGTTATGTACTTATGACCATATAAAATGATGCTGAGTGAAATGAAGTCCAAGACATGGACACAGAGATTTTTCTTTGTTGTAGTTGTTTTTAATGTACTATTTAATTTGTTTCTTTTGTGTGTTCTTCCCCGTATGGTACATCCCCCATTGTCACTGAATTTGATTTCAGCTATCCTTAAATGATAGTCACAATTTGTTCTTGAAATAGAACAAATGTTTCTTAAAACAGATTTCTTTATATAATCATATATCTTGGGAAGTAAACCAAATGTGCCAGAAAAAAATAGATGAGGAAAATATCTCTGTGGCAGAGTTAGCTAAAATAGCATTTTAGGCATTAGGCAAGATTAGTGCTATCATTATTGAAGAAGGATTAGCTTCATAAATTATCTCTTATACATGCCTGATGCTTTCTCGTTTTTAAAGGAAAGTGTGAAGAAAGATTCATCCTTCTTATTTCACAAGTAAAATTAATTTGTATATTAGCTTTGCTCTCTCTAATTTTAGCACTGTTGACTTGCAAAGTCTTGAACATTTGTTCTTGTTTCTGAGGATGCATGCATCTTGTCTCCATGTTCATAAATGAGATGAATTACACTGCCCCTTTATCTTCAAAGATCTTCTAAATGCAAACTGAATATATTTTATATTAAGCAAAGTTTTTAATGACATTAGGCTTTCTGAATTCATACTGACAAGATTTCCTAAAAGAAGTGATTTAAAGCAAAGAAAACAACAAACATCAAAACAAGCACAGACGAAACAAACATTTTTCTCAAAATTCCAATAGACTTGTGGTCAGGGAAGGGAAGGGGGAAATGAGTAGAGTAATGGAAGGGGTGACATTGTCAAAAAAAAAAAAAGAAAGAAAATGTACTCACTACCCAACTTATGAAAGGTAGCCCCTCTGTACAACACCTTAAAAACAACAACACAGGGCTGGGAAGGTGGCTCAGTGGTAGAGCGCTTGCCTTGCATGCTCAAGGCCCTGGGTTCCATTCCTCAGCACCACATAAGCAAAAAGAAAAAA